>NC_088927.1:6267500-6480000 GCF_038396675.1 Hydra vulgaris
TCAACTTTTCTTGACCTCCTCCCCCCCCCCCCCTCCTAGTCAAAAATTGTCAAGAATTTTCAGACCCCCCTACCCTTGTTTTTTTTTTTTTTTTTTAATTTTTTTTATTTTAGGTGCCCCAAGAAGTCCTAACGGTCTTGTCACAGAGCACCGCGGAAGTGCATTTAACCAGGAAGTTCACGCCTCCTTCCCTACCGTGACGCGAAAATTTGTCCAGAGCTCGTTTCGAACCTGGATCTCCTGCTTATAAAGCAAGCGCTCTAACCATTGCGCCACGGCCGCATGTTTTGTTGACGTAGTGAATGAACAGCCCCCTAGTTAAAAAAGACGTAATGAAATTTTAATCCTACTGTAGTTTTTTGATGTTTTGAACAATTATTTCTAGTTAAAAAAGACGTAAAGGCATACAATATTAGTAAACATACAAGTTTCTAAAATCACATTTCTTGTAATAAACGATTTCAAGGAATGTAAGAATTTAAACTGTTATTTAACTTGTAATCCAAGTAGTCGATTGTATGCATCATATCCAGAAAAAGCCACGCAAAATTCCTTGTTGGAAAAACAAGGGATTTTGCATGACTACAAAAAATAATACTAATATATTGGACTATGACAAATGTAAGCAAATATAACCTAGGCTCTAAAATAGTATTTTTTAAGCGTGGCCTTGAAGATTTAAAAAAAATAAGCATTCCTACAACTTTTACACCAGAAACATTAGTTTTTACAAGAGTAAAATTGTTAATGGAGATAATTTGGCTTTGCATTTTTCATCCGATATCATAAAAGTATGCTTGAAAAATAATATCTGTTTCAATTTCCCGAAATATGAAATTTCTAAGGAAAGCTAAAGGATCCAAAAATCTTTTTGAACATCTAATTTTAGAAGGGGTTGTTGTTGTTCTTTTCTCACACATGCTGCAACATCTTCAACCACCAATCAAATAATAGATAACAGTTTGCAAATGTAATTAAATATTGATACAATCCATTAGACGTGTGTATAAGATATGCTACTAGAAGATGTCAGAAACATTCAGTAAATATTTGATCTTAGAACATTTGATTTTAGAACATTATCAGTTATAAAAACAAACGTTTGTCTTTCAAACATTTGTTTTTATAGCTAGTAACCTAGAGAAGTTATATATACTACATAGTACTACTTATTTACTAGTCAAGTTTTGACACCAGTTGTTCAGTTACGGATCCAGCCTTCTTTGGTGCTTGAGATAGCTAACTTCCAGACATTGAGCAAACTCTAAACATTTTTATGTTTATACTTATGTCAAATAATGATGCTTGGCAAAAAATTGCGAAGATTTCTGGCTGGGAACAAGAAAAGCTCTAAATTTTCATCCTCTGCCCCCACCCCAAACGCGAGGGTCACTAGTTTATAAAGAATTTTTTTACTATTCTTAACCAGATATATAATCATCATAAATAAGTTTTAAGTTTCATTGTATTATCTCTCAGCGTAACAAAATTATGACCATGCAAAATTTGCAACCCCCTAAAATTGAGGTGGGTTTAAACTTTATATGGTCATAGTTTTTGAACGCTCAATGACAATACTATGAAACTTGAAATTTTCAAATGAATATGAGTCTAGTTGAAAATGATACAAACTTATTTTATCAACATGTTGCCATACATTATTTTATTGTTAGTTTTATTGTTAGTAATAATATGTAATTAAAGTAAGTACATGTAATAAAGTAATATGGGGAGACTGGAGCTAGTTGCAACAGGGGTAAGTTGCAACAATGTGTTTTAAAATGGTTCTTATATATTATTTCAAAAATTTTTTTCATTATTTAACTATAATTATAACGCAAAGCTATAAAAAACTTATAGTAATAAATTAAAAATTTTTAAAGCCATTGATAATTTTGTTTTTCGATATAAAATTCTAATTTTTGTTTTCAAAGTTTTTTTGGGTTTTACTGTAAACTTAGAGATACATGACTGTAATAAAATAATGGTAAGTTTAAAAAATCATTTTGAAACACAAGAAACTTAGAAAATTAGATTTATTTAATGTAAATAATTTTTTAAACACTTTATAACTGCATAAATTTTTATTGATAAATATGATAATTATGATTATTTTCCTTATTTATAATTAGGAAAATAATCGTAATTAGTAACTAGCGGTTTTTATCAAAACGCTAATAAATATTTTGCGTTGTTAAAATATTATCATCACGCATGAATAAATCTGTGATGAGAAATTTTAAAAGTATCAAAACTATAAAACACTAAAAACCATCGCCATTGAGTTCTCTACATCTATCATTTACAAACACTTGTGGTCTTTGAAGTAACCTTTCTTTTGTTGAGTTTTATCTTTTGCAAAATTTACCAGACCTACTTGCTCTTTGTGAGACTAATTTGAGTTCAGCTGTCTCATCTTGTGATCTCAGAGATGATGGTTATTTTCCTTTAGTTTGTAAAGACTCAAATAGTCACATGTTTGACCTGGGTATTTACTTTCGTAAGAATTCAGCCATTTGTTGAGAAACTAGGTTTGAATCCATAGACTGTTCTTTTATGTGCTTTTGTTTAGCACCACTTTACCCTATGGTGTTTCTCTTTGTTCTGTATTGCTCTTCTTCATCTCAAGGTTGCACTCTCTTCAATGTTATTTCTGATCAAATTGACCAAACCCTTCCTTTTTATCCTTCAGCCAATATCGCTGTTGTTGGCTCATCACGCTGAATGGTTTTGTTCAAGTGTCAGAGATTCCAAAAACAATTAGGTCCACAACTTTTACAATTCCTAATCTCTAACACAAATAGTCAACTTTCCAACTCGCTTTTCAGACAACCCGAATCATTTACCTTTTCTACTCGATATATGTCTTGTTTCTGATCCTAGTCAGTGCTCAGTTTCATTCACCCTTTGGTGCTTCTAATCACTGTTTGATCTCTATAAAACTGTTGTCTTATTCTTCTTCATCGTTAGAATGAAATCCTTCGTCTTCCTGCTGACAAATGTGCTTCTTATATCCTATTATTCTTGGATTCTGATCGGAATGGAAAATTTTATTCCCTCTCAATCATTTCAAGTGAAGTCTTACTCTTTTTCATGGTTTTCCTCTCATTGTGCTGCAGCAATTTCCAATCGTAGTCATTACTCCCTTATCTATCGCGAAAAAAATCACTAGAAAACAGACGCATGTTTACTATTGTTTAAAACTATTGTAAAAAGATTTTGTCTAACACCAAAGTCTGATATTTTCAAGTCACAAAATCTCTTATTTTTTCTCAGAAATTAGGCTCCAGAGACTTCTGGAGAATCTTTTAGAGTGTCTATAACAAGGGCAAATCTGTTATTTTCACTCTTGCATGGTTCAGATTTTGTTTGGTCACCTAAAGACAAAACTGAATAGTTTGCTAAAAAGTTTTTATCAATCTCATCTCCTGATTCCACTAATCACATCCTACGTGTTACAGCCGACAAACAGGTTGATCCATTGCTTGACATACAAATCACTCCAGCATCTCTATCTAAAGTAATTTCTTGCTTAGACTCTTCTACAACTTGTGGTGAAGTTACAGTTTTGCAGAAATGTTCTCCGGAGCTGTTGTCTATACAAAACTATTTAACAAGATTTTCAGAGTCTTGTTTTCCAGTTGGCTGGAAAGCAGTAACTGTCGTCCTTGTTTTCAAAAATTCTGGAGAGCAATCGGGCTCGTTAACTACTGCTCTATTAGTCTTTAATTAACAAACACTTAATCTCTCATCTTTAATCTGATAAATTTATTTCTGATAATCAATATGGATTAAGATGTTCTCTTTCTTCTGTTGATTTATTAACGGTAATAGCTGATAAGTTTTCTTGTGCATTAGATAGGTGTGGAAAAGTTAAGGCTATCGCTCTAAATATTTCTAAAGCCTTTTTAAAGTTTGGCATGCTGGTCTTCTCCATAAGCTCTATTCTTGCGGTGTATCAGGTAACATCTTTAAGATTATTGAATCCTTCCTTACCAATCGTAGTATAAATATTGTCCTTGATGGACAGCACTCTTCCTCATTTATCGTAACTTCACGGGTTCCTAAAGGTTCTTTCCTTGACCCTATGCTTTTTTAATATACTATAACAATCTTCCAGAAACGGCATTGTTTGATGATAATATTAGAAAAGAAAGCGGCATTGGTTGATGATGATAATACTATTTATTCTTGTCTTGATTAAAAGCAAACCATCTCTGATTGTTTGGATGGGACATTTGAGCTTGAAAAGGATCTCATTTCTGCTACAGCATGTTGAACTTTAATTCCAGCAGCAGGTGAACTTTTACTCAGATAAAACTCTAAACTAAAATTTTTTTCAGCTAACCCCTATCACAATAATCTCCCTATATTTATGAATAATAATGCACTCAACCAGTCGTCTATCCTTCGTCTTCAAAGATAAACTCTTACTTCTAATCGTTCTTGGAAATTATATATCAAATCCATTGCAAATTTAGCATCTGCTAAGGTTGCATCTCTTTATTGTATATGCCACTTTCCAACTCCAGATTCAATTCTATATAAATTTTATGCACTTTCTTTTTTAGACATGGTGTAAAAACACATTTTAAACATAGTTGGACCTTCATTAGCAACCAAACTCCAACCATCGTCACATCTTTGTAATGTTGCTTTTTTTCTCTTTTCTATAAATAGTATAATGGGCGCGTGCCACTTATGTTCTTTTCTTGAACATCTTTTTAATTCGCTCTCTTATTCTTGTTTTCCTGATTAATATAAATTGCAATCTTTTAAGTCGAAATAAAAATTTTTAAATTTGTTCCCCCCCCCCCTCTCCTCCTTTCATTTGTATTAAGGAGTCGAGCGTACCACGATAATTAATCTAAAAATCAGCATGGTAACAATCAAATTAGTAACAAATAAATACGCAATATGCAATAACGAAACTGCATATAAGCTTCCCACTCCCCATCTTATTCTCTTCTCCCTCCTTTTATTAAAAGTCTTGATAGTACAACTTTAAGTTAATGTAGTAAATAAATACAATAACGCAACTAAATAACGCATATAAACAAGAAATACAATAAAATAATACAAATAATATAAACATATAAACAAGAATATAAGCATATAAACAAGAAATAAATAAAATAATACAAATAAATACAATAACGCAACAATGACGCAAAGAAATACAAATAAATACAACAACACAACAATAACAATAAACAAGATAATTGCAAAAAAGTAAAAGTTTTTATAATCGGAAATTATCAATAATTTTCATATTAAATAAAACAGACTTGGTATGAAGAAACATTTACTTTAATTCCATATTACTCAATTTTTTCGAAGATAATTTTGTGATCAGTTGTATAAAGAATTGACTGGCGTATTCTGGAACTTTTTAAAAGATTCAGCAATACTGCAATACAATAAAATATAGGCATATTTTATATTCTATCAAATTACTTTTTTGAATCCTTGTTAACTGTAGTTGTGTATATTATTCTAATCATAGATGTTTAAAAAATAAGTTTTATAAATTTCTAACACTTGAGAAAAAACAGAAAAAAAAATTACAACATTGATTGGATTGGCTTCTTTGAATATCGTTGAAACTCGAGCTGTTATAAATTTTTTTTTTTTAAATCTCTGTTTTTTTTTTAAAAATGTAAAATTTTAAATAGAATATATTTAGTGACTTTGCAAGAGTCAAATATAACGTTGCAATAAATATCATCGTGACCAACTAATTTATCAGAAACATTTTAAAAGGAAAGCTTTAATTTCTCTAATTAAACTTAAAAACAAAGTTTTTAGTTTTTGATCCATATTTAAATAGATTGATATAAACTAATTGAAATAAAAAATTGATACAAAAAATTAAAAGCTATTACTCTTTGGTCATTGTATGTGTCATCATTAATTTTAATACCTTTGTCATTCCGCTTGTTTTTTGTTTCTAGATGTCAGAGATTTCCCTAAAAATTTCCAACGTTCATTTTGATTTAAGTTTATTCAACTCGATTAAATTAGAGTAGAATATTTTTTAAAGTTTTTAATTATTTTATTGATAAATTATTAATGAAGCATAAATTATTGATAGAGTATAAACTATTGATGGAGATAAATAATCTATGCTCTATCAATAATCTATGCTCCATATATAATTTATGGTCCATCAATATTCTATGTTATATCAATAATTTATGTTCAATTAATGGTCTATGTTTTACCAATAATCTATTGACGATTGATCAATAATCTAGCAAATTATTTCTCAATATTATATAAGTTTAATGTTGGAACATAAATTATTGATGCAGCATAAATTATTGATAGAACATAAACTGCTGATGAAGCATAAATTATTGATTGAGAATATGTTATTAATGAAGCATTTGTTATATAGAGTGTAAATTATTTTTTTAAGAATGGTTTTAAATGAGCTCTAGTAATAATCTGATTTTTAAACAATTCTTTTATGAAATAATATTACGTGCCTAGATTAATAGAGAAAAAAAACAGGTTAAAAAATCAGTTATTTATTTATTTTTAATTTTATTTAGGTGCCCCAAGAAGTCCTTACGGTCTTATCACAGAGCACCGCGGATGAGCATTTAATAGGATGTTCACGCCTTCTTCCTAACCAATATCGCCAAACTTGCCCAGAGGTGGGATTTGAAACACGGATCCTTTGTTTCTAAGGCAAGTGCCATACCACTGCGCCTCGGCTGCTCTATTGTAATATTTTTAATTGAAACAGCTGGCAATCGCGTTATTTTCGTTGGTTTTAATTCGGTCAGAAGATAGACGATACGTCAAAAACGGCCTGAAAGGACGTCCTACTTGAGGCGTCTGAGGATGTTCAATAGATGTACCAAATGCATTGATTTTTATTGGGGCCTCAAAAAAAACAAAACCTTTATAAACTTACCTAATCCCCGGTGTAAAATAGTCTAAGCTATAAAAATGATTATTAATATACTATTAAGTGCAAAACTTATTAAAAGTTTTTTGCTATCTATATTGGCAACAATTTTAAGAAAAAAATTTAATATTATTATAAGCCTCATAGCAAATAGAAGAGACAGTTTTTTTATAACTCAACAAAAAAATTTAAAAATGACAATATACAAGATTATATTATAAATTATTAAATACAAGATAAAAACTGTATTTTTATCTTGTATTTTATAAAACCAATTGGTTCTTTTTATATATTTTTATTTTATTATTTAAAAAGAACCAATTGTAATTTATACGCATAAGTTTGTTTTTTGCGCATAAAAAAGTACCTCGCTTTCGGTTATTATTAATAAATGGTGTGCTTCAGGTGTCACTTTTAATCAATGGCGTAGTTCAGGTGTCACTTTTAAAGAGTGGTGTAGTTCAACTGTCACTTTTTTAGGGATAGTTTTTGTGATCCGTGTTTATTTTGTGTTACTTTAGTTAAAGTAACTGATAGTTTTTAAAAAATTTTAAAGATTGAAGACAGGAAAACCTTAACAAGTCATTTTGTCCCTGTCAAGTGACAAGATGACAAACTTATGATTTATATATTTTAGTTTTTATAACAAAATCTTTAACTTGCAAACTAAAAGTTTATGAAGAAAATAAATCATTATAATAAAAAAAATTACTGACAAAGTATTATTGCTAGGTGACTGATAGTTTAGCAGGGTTTTCAAAACGTTCGCCATCTTGACCCCTTTTACTTGATAGTTCCTATAATGGGCTAAAACCGTAGCACACTTTTTTTTTAGGTAAAAAAATCCCCTATAAATTTTTTTTTTAATTTTTTGTAAAAAAAAATTATTACAACTAATTATACCGTATGACAACTCTTATAGGGATAATAATTAGGCCTGGTGAATAAAAAAAAGCAATTGCTTTTACTTAGAGTTTTTAATGTAATTGTTCAGCTTTATGTGAATAAAATTTTTAGCAAACTCTCTCAAATTTTTATTCACGTAAAGCTAAGCAATTTACTTCAAAAACTCTGAGAATTGTTTAGCTTTACGTGAATAAAAATTTGAAAAAATTATTCAAGTTTTTTTTACGTAAAGCTGACCAATTACTGAGTATTATTGAATTATTGAATTACTTTGTTTATGTAAAGCTGACCAATTACCGAGTTTTTATTCATCCGGCCTATTATAATATTACATAAATATGTTAATTAACCAAATATTAATACAAATCAAAAAAAATAAAATAAAATAATGAAACGCAAAATTCTGATAATAAAAATAATGAGTATAGTTTAAATAAAAATACAGTTCAAAATTAAATACACCAGCAAAAACATATTTTATTTGGAGCAGCTCGTTTTAAAATATCGCTGATCACCAACAATGGAATTTACAGAAATAACATTTACATTCTTTTTAAAAAAATTCTTAAACTTGATAATTTTTGCTTTCCTTAAACTAAATGTTTAAGCGCTTTTAACTTTCAAACTAAAAATAGGAAATAATGTCTTAAAGTACATCTAAATTTTTCCCGTAAACAACAATAGGTATAAAATACGATAAGGTATAAATACGATAAATACAATAGGTATAAATACGATGGTTAATACTGTTTACAAAATATTTATGTACTAAAATTATCATCTACCAAAATTGATAAAGTTATAATGAAGGTTTGCATGATCCTATATTAAAGCTAGCTTTCTGATTATTTTTTGCAAAACAATATTTTTTTAAAGAAAAATATCATAATTTGCTCAGTAGAGGTTTAATCTTAAATTCGTCAAAGATAAGGTGTTTCAAAATACTTTCATTACCTTATCTTATACCAAAATCAAAAAAACAACAACAACAAAAACTTTTTTTTTTTTTTTCATATTTGTGGTTTGCTGTCTATAAAATAGATAAAAATTACAAAGAAACATTTACAATAAGATTATAAGAAACATTTATATTACAATAAGATTATAGATATATAAAAGAAAATAAACGAGAGCCACAATCGTTTCATAATTGTTTCATAGTCGTTTCATAATCGTTTCATGGAGCAACTCTTATGAGTGGTCTATAACTCAACCTAACTTTGAAATTTTGTAAATCGTAGATTATGACGTTTTTGGTTTTCAATCGACAGTTTTTGATTTTTATATTTACACTAATTAAAACTTACTAATTACTAATTTTCTGACCTACTAAATCGTTTACCTACTGCATTTTTGTCTGAATTTTCAAACCTACTAAATCGTTTACCTACTGCATTTTTACTGAATTTTCAACCTACTGAATATTCAACCTACTGTATTTTCAATTTTATGCTCTTATGAATTGAATGACATTACAGCTCGTATGACTCTAACAAGTTTAAAATAAAAAAGATTCTGAGAATTGTATTTTGTAAAAGAAAAAACAATAAAAAAAACTCGGTTACAATATAAGTGTTAAAATTTTTAAATATAAAAATTTAAGATAAACACTCTTTAACATACTATATAATATAAATTAAAAGTATATAACATAATTGTAAACATAGTTGGACCTGCACTTGCAGCCAACCTACAACCATTGTCACATTATCGTAATGTTGCTTCTCTTTCTCTTTTCTATAAATACTATAATGGGCGCTGCTCTAAGGAGCAAGCGTTTCATGTGCCATCTACTAAAATTCATTCTCGTGTTACTCGTCAATCAAGTAAGTTTCATCCTTTAACTGTGACTGTTCCTAAGTGCTCTAAAAATTCTTATTCGTCTAGTTTTTTTCCTCAAAAATCAGTTCTTTGGAATTCGCTCCTTTCATTTTGTTTTCCTGATTTATATAAATTGCAATCTTTTAAGTCTGATGATCGTTATCTTGCTTTTAAAACTTCATCTTTTCTCTTCCACTAACTTTCAACTCTAATGATAGTTGCTTGCAGCCTTGTTGGAAATGAAGAGGTTTATATATATATATATATATATATATATATATATATATATATATATATATATATATATGTATATATACTTATATGTATATATATATATATATATATATATATATATATATATATATATATATATATGTATATATACTTATATATATATATATATATATATATATATATATATATATATATATATATATATATTTATATATATACATTAAACCTGCATGAAAGTAATTGCAGCAACATTTTTAGTACCTAAAAGTAACAATCTTTCTGTGACAGTCAAAATATCTAAAAAGTCTTAATAAAAAGTACTTTTTAGTTTTGGATTTTTAAGTTGAATAGTTATTTTAAGGGTAGATTCTAGGCTTGAGAAAAATTATTTTGTTTTTAAACATTTATTTACTAATACTAGACGTGTTCTACGTATTTTTTCAAGTAATTTTGAGTAATAAAAAAGTTATATCAAAAACAGAAATGTAGGTTACGTTATTTTGGTTGCTCACAAAGTATCCCATTTTATAACTTAGAGTTACTTACAAGGTTTTAATAAAAGTGAACATTTTATTTGTTGGTACTTTCTTATAATAGCTGAAATAAAGCTTCCGACAAAAAAGGAATTAATCAAATTTATAAAATTTTATAAAATTTTATTTCATTATTGTTATTATTCTTACTTTTCGTAAAAACAAAATTTTTTGTTTTTTAATAATAGACTATTGAATAATTTAATCGGGAAAAACTATATATACATACATACATACATACATACATACATGTATATATATATATATATATATATATATATATATATATATATATATATATATATATATATATATATATATATGTATATATATATATATTATATATATATATATATATATATTATATATATATATATATATATATATATATATATATATATATATATATATATATATATATATATGCATATATATATAATATATATATTAGCATATATATATTATATATATATGCTATAAATAAGTATATATATATATATATATATATGCTTATATATTATCTTTTTGTCTCTATGACGAGCGTTTGAAGTCTATATTTGTAATATGAATTCAAAAAGCAATATAAATAGATAATATTGTATATTAAATTATAACTTAGCATTAAATAACTAACTTTATATAGTTAAGTTAAACAATATAAACTTATAGCTCTCATATAAAGTTATAGTTCTCTTATAGTACTCTTTGCGCTAATACAATTTATTATTTATTTCAACTCTCCCCAACGCTTTGAACCGCGGAGAAAGTAGACGTCCCAGAACATCCTATTTTAAACGTGGTCGACCAGACCAAATGGTATGTCCAATGGACGTCGTAGGACGTCCATTGTGTGTGGGTGCAACAAATTATACTTATTTTTTGTTTTGTGAAAAGATTTCAGTTTTTTCATCCTCTTTCAAAACTCTTTTTAGGCCTGGTAATATATCGCAAAACAATTCCTTACTTAGGTAAATTACCGCATCAATTATTTTTGCGCTCATAGAAAATTACATTAAAACAGGGAAAATTGGTATTTGAGTTTTAAAAGTGAAAGATTGTTATCAGAGTTGCACCAGGTTTCAAACATGCAAAATATTTCAGAAACGAGCAGCCGTGGCGCTGTGGTAGCGCACTTACCTCAGAAACAAAGGATCTGTGGTTCAAACCCCACCTCTGTGCAAGTTTTGTGACATCAGTTTGGAGAGAGGCGTGAACTCCCGGTTAAACGCTCATCCGCGGCGCTCTGTGAAAAGACCTTAAGGACATTTTGGGGTACCTTAATAAAAATGAAATTGAAAAATTAAAAAAAAAATACTAAATGATTCTTTTTAAAAAAAGCTTTCAAAATTTGATTGCAAAGTGTTAAAATTTTTTCAATACAAAAATTCATTTATTTTATTGGTATAATTACAAAAACAGTTTTTTGTAAAATAACTACTTTACTAAAGTTATTTAAGTCGGGATCTGATTATTTAGGATAGGATCTGATTAGTCGGGCATTAAGTAGAAACTTATCAGTTTGAAAAAAAAGTGTTGAATTTAAATATGAATGATTGAAATCTATTTTAAGTTTTATAAATAAGCCATTAAAAATATAAGAGTTTCTTTTAAGAGAGTTCGATTAAAAAAATATGAAAAATAATTTATAATATATTTTATTTTTTTTTTAAATTTTATTTGAAATTTTTATTTGCCATATTTAGCTTTCCTTGTAATTTCCTTGTAAACTTTGTAAATAAAGCGTCCGTTTGCGGTTAATTTAGAACTAACCACAGTTTAAGTCAAAGTTTAGTATGACAAAATTGCTTTTGCCTTAAACTTTTTTTATTTGAGAGCATGCTTTTAATTTATTCTTTTAAATTAATCCATTTCTTTATTTTAAAAAGCGCTACCCCCGTCAAAAATAAGTAATTAAGATATTATTCGGCATGATTATTCAAACTAGGACAAAAACGCCTTAATTCGCGCGAAAAATCAGACAAAATATCGTCTTCTCTGAAGTTTGCGAGTTGCGACAATATTAAAAAAACAACAAACAAACAAACAAAAAAGAAATAAAGTCAAATTAAAGAGTGTTTTTATAGTCCTATAGACGAATTATAAGTGTTTTTTATTAAACAGAATAGTAATGAAAGTTTAGCAATTTAATAAAGGGTTAGGGTCTTCTGTTTTTATATTTTAAAAATTACTTTTTGTACCTGGATTGTTGATGTAATTCAATAAATAGATGTTTTTCAATAAACCTTATTAAAATGAGATTATCTTTGAATCTAGTGACCGATCAAAAGATAAAAGATTTATTTTAAAGGATGGAATTAAATAATAAGATGGAAGAAAATTTTTAAAATGTTATAAACCTGATGGTTATTAACTATTTATATACATTAAAAATTGATTATAATTCTTTTACTTTTTTTCGTTTTGATTTTTTGTCCACTTTTTTTGCTTCCGTCCGAAATTACTCAAGAACCGCATTATTTACATGAAGATCTATTGACTTGAAGAACTGTTTACATGAAGAACTATTTTAATGAAGTACTTTTTATATGAAAAACTATATACACAAATAACTATTTACGTAAAAAAACTGTTTACACAAAGAATTGTTTATATAAAATCTATTTACATGAAGAACTATTTACAGAAAACATTTAGATATGCATTTATGATAAGAACCAAAACATAGATATGTATTTTAACAACTTTTAGAAAAAGTTATTTTAAATGTATATCTGTAATTTAAGTTACTACCAAAACATAATGCTTAATTGACTTATTATTATTTTTTTTTATTGTGGTGGTGAGCGTTAAGAATTGTGGGTTTAAATTTCTCTCTAATATTTCTCTTTCCCAGTAAGCACAGGACGTTTTTAAAAGGTTAAAAAACTTATTAAACGAATATTAACGTTTTTCAAACGTTTTAAAAACGATCTGTGCTTACTAGGTTATTATCTCTGACAGATTGATCTACTGCAAACACATAAGTAGTAACCCTTGATTTTTATAACTAGAATCCATTATAATTTACCATAATAATTTCATTTTAATCAAAATTTTTATCTTTAAAGTTAAAGAATATAATTATTGTAAATTAGCGCTATTTTATACATTGTTTATTTGGAAACAAACTAATTGCATACATTATTTTTAAAACAACAACATACAAGATCTCATGTTTCCTCCTCTCTAAAATTTATTTGTGCCTACCGTTTATTATTTCTGGGTATTGGAATTAAAAAAAGTTTATAAAAAATATATTTAAAAAAAAATCTGTGTTAAAACCAAGTGGGATACATCCGGAGCAACCGAATAAAGACGATACTGCCATAACATGTTTGATCGGACATATCCAAACACTTTTGCAATCACATAAGAACATTAAGAAGGTAAGGTTGAGAGAATCATTCAAAATCAATTACGCCTTAACGTTCCAGGAAAGAAAACACGTTCCAGTATTTCTCAAGCGTGTCAATAGTTTAAAAATATCCACAAACAGCCAGAAGTCTTTGTTTTAAAATTTATCCAAATAAAAAAACAATAAAACTAGTGGTTTTTTATTTTATTTAACGTTATTATGTAAATATGATCGAAATATCACAAATATTCGTTGTCATGTAATCGTTATCATCGAAATATTACAAGTATACATTGTTATGTAACCATTAGGATTGAAATATTACGAGTATACATTGTTATGTAACCTTTATGAACAAAATATCACGAGTATACATTATTATGTAATCATTAGGATTGAAATATCACAAGTATACGTTGTTATGTAACCATTTTGATTAAAGTGTCACACTCACACAAAAAAAATTAAAAACGTAGTACCCAGGTGTTGTTTATGCTTTAAACTACAAAAATATATCTAAAAAATGATCTTTTCTCTTTTCCTTGTTTTATTTGTAGTTTATTTTTATTATTGGTTTATTGCGTCTTCATTTTACTGTGACTTTTTTGTGTTTTTTAATATCGAGTCTTTTTCGCGATTGTTTCATTTTTTCTTTTAATATCGAGTCTTTTTCGCGATAGAAGATACAATACAAAATGACTTAAAATGAAGCCACTGTAAATTAGAAAGAAAGATAGTGACTACAGTTGTGTTGTGTTTTCTTTTATTTTAAATATACTTTTTTTTTTAAATTTAACAAGTATCTTTGGACTAAAATGTGTTTAGCGTTTGACCAAGTATTTAGGAAATAAAAAAATTAAAAATAATACCTACTTTACCTAAAAACGCATTATGTCGTCTAAAAAGGATAATTTATTGTTAACCCCAAGAAATTTTCAGTTTAAAGTTAAAACAATTCCAGAAAGCACAAATTACAGAAATGAAATCAGATAAAATAAAATAAAAAAAAGCATATACCTAATGATTATGATATTAAATTATAAATTATATTATTTTAAGGTTTTTTTTAATCTTATTTTATTTCTATAAATTTTTTAAAGACGGAATATTAAAAGCTTTAATATTCCGTCTTTAAAAAAATCAACAGAATTTTTTTAAGACGGAATATTAAAGTTTTAGTTTGTTAATTAAATTAAAATTTTTTTAGTTTAGTTGACAAATACGAGGTAGTGATACAAAAAACTGAGTAACCAATAAAATATTGCAAGAACGGTATAATGCTTGTTTTCCGTTTTAAACACGCCGTACTAATGATGATTTTTAGAACCCATATCAAATAAAATTCATTTGAGGGTCCATGTCAAATCAAATTTATTTGAGTGGCTACCTCGAATCGAATTCATAACACATAAAACTAAACTGTTTTATTAGTAAATTAAAATAAAAGTCCAATTTTTTTTTTTCGAGGTTGGAGATGGCTGCCCCTGTTGACTCTGCGGTTGTTGCGACACTGTTTAATCGCGCACCAGGAATATTATCATAAACGCAAAACAGGATTATTTTTAGATTGTTGTAAAAGTCTTTTTATTGTTTTTAAAGGAAGGATATTGCAACAAACAAACAAAGAAAAAAAGAAATAAGTAACGTACTTATAATCGGGTTTTATCTTTTCTCCAAATATTCTGTTTTAAATTTACAATATAAAGTAAAAGGGTCGGCATAAAAATATTCCTTAAACTTTGTTTTATTGTAAAATATAATGAACACAAATAAAGTAATACAATTCAATCAATTAAAAGACATTCCCTAAATTTTATTGTAATGAAAAATTTTAAAAACTTTATAAAAACTAGCCAACAATAAAGTTTTATTTGTATTATATTTCTTCTTCATATTTCTTATCCTAAATTAAATAAAAATTACTTGTTCAAAGAATAACTCGGTAAAAAAACAGCTGCTATTGTATACCTCCATACCTTACGCACGTACCTTATTAATTCTTCATAAAAACTTTTAAAATTTAAAATTTTAAAGAAAAGCGATATGCATAGTTAAAGATAAATTTTCAATTACAAAACAAAAAAATTAAAAAATAATTTTAATTACTTAGTTACTATCGTCAAGTCATCGTCACTGTAAATATATGTGTTTTTTTGAAAGACACTTTGAACAAATCTCAAAAAGTCATTGGAAAGTTTAGAAAAAAACAAACAAAGAAAACCAAAAAATGTCCAGCTTAAAACACATCTTCGAATAAAACGGTATCATATATTTTTTACAAATTGATTAACATTTATTTTTACATGTAATGTTATTAAATTTATGTATCAATATTGTTATAAAAAAATAAAAAAATGTTTTCATTGAAAATAACAAATAATACCAAATACCTATATTCGGGACATAGCGGTGAAGCACGTTTTGTCTTATTTTAGCCCGGGCCATCTAGATTTTATTTATATAACACGGCACTGTGACTGACGAATCAAAAAACAAATAAATGAATAATCAAGAAACTAATAACCAAGGGAATCGTGAACTAATTACCAGATGAAACAGGGACAAATAAACAAGGAAAAGGCACTGCTTTTATACAGTTTTATTACAACTATTGTTTTAAAATTGCGACTTTTTCTGTCGGAATTATTTAACTCCGACAGAAAAAGTTAACAAATCACCGTATTATTACCACTGCAACTATCGCAAAACTTGAAAAAAATTTTTAAAATTATTTTTTCTATAAAGATTACAATATTATTTTAATGACAGTAAAAAGTTTATCAACTAATTTTTGTGACAATAAAAAGTTTGTTGACTATAATTAAAGACTATAAAGCTTTTCGACAATAAAAAGTTTGTTGACTATAATTAAAGACTATAAAGCTTTTTGAGAATAAAAAATTTGCCAACTAATTTTTGTGACAAAGAATTTGCCAACTAATTTGTGTGAGAATAAAATGTTAGTGGTAGAATTTTGTTTTTGAAAAAAATTTTGAAACTTTTTGATTTTAATAAATAGCGCCACAAAACAAAATATTTTTCTAGAAGTTTGGTAATAAGGTTGCTGGATGAGACTATTTCTAATTTGTAATTATTTATGTACTTTGTTTCAAATAAACAATGCCGTGGCTAGTCGATCCGAGGCCCCCTCTACCTCCTCCATTAGAACCCTTAAAAATTAAAAGTTTTTCCACGAGGTGTTACTTAAAAATAAAAAAAATAAATGCTTCTTAGGTTTTGAAAATGGCCCCTAAAGTTGCATATGGGGTCCTCCTTAATTGGCGGTGTGGGGTAGCCTAGCCACGGCTCTGCATATAAACTATCAAAAATATTAGGTTAAGCTTATCTTACATAAAATAAAGAACATTAAAAACATTACACTGATATTTGCTAAAACCATTAAACTAAATTAGGTTTTGTATGTGTGTAACTTTTTTTTAAATGACGTGCAACAAGTTAATATTTTTAAATTGTATTTTTCCACTTAACCAATATTTGCATATTTAATGTAGCAATGAATATTTATATAAACCACGAATATTTATACATAATCTTTTCCAACTTGAATTTATTAGGAAAAAATCCATTTTTGCTTTCATATTCAAACTTTTTTTGGTTATATATATACACTTCGACATTCAAGGTAACTAATGTCAATCTGATTATGGTTCGGCACATAGAAACTGTTCTGCAGTTGTCATATATTTGCGTGGTAGTCTTATATATGCGCGGTTGTCTTATTTTTACGCAGTTGTCATATAGTAATGCAAGGAATGAAGTTACCTATTTTTCTGAACTACTTGATTGTTAATCATTTTTAATTAATAATCAACATAAGGTACTTTATCAAATCAAATCAAAATGTAAATCAAAACAAAAAGTTATAAAACATTTATGACTACCTAGACTTAAGAGTATATTGTATATAAGTAAACAAAACTTAAGTTACATAAAATTGCATTGGTTATTTCTTTTGTTTAAATGGAATCGGTAATTCTTTTTTCGGGACATTAAAATTAAACAACTAAATCTTTTTTAAAAATTTGTTTCGTGTTTAAAACAAATCCCAATATTAACAGCAGGTAATATTTTATTTTAATTCTGTTTTTACTTAATAATACGATCCAAAGAAGACAAATGATCTAACCACTACTGTTATAGTGCACTAAGTATATTCAAGTTCAGGTTAGACTTGTTTACTCGGTCTCTATTTTTTTTTGTTTTTTTTGTTTTGATGAAAATTAAAAATAAAAATAGAATAGTTTATAGTAAAATTTTTTTTTGTTTAAAACTTTGAGTTTTGAAAATATTTGTAACTTGTTTTTGACAAATGTTTATAATTTTTCAGTACCAGATATCACAGATGCTCTCAAAATTACTTCTTTTTCAATAATCAAAGATTTTACAAGACTCTCGACGATACACACAGGTTTTTAATGACAACGTCTATTATCTATCAAAGATCTGGATGTATTCAGGTTTTTCTTTTATTTAAATTTAACTTTAAAGTATGATGTAAAATAATGAATAAGTTTGTCCTACTTTACACCTAAATCATATGTGTGTGCTTCCATATAACATATTCATAAAAATATAAAATAGTTTCAAAACTACCCAAAAGAGTTAATAAAGAAGTCAGTTGTCGCAACTTTGAATCAACAAATTATTAAAAAATTGTTAAAACATAAGTTAAAAGTCAAAGTTAAGAGAGGACTTTTAGTTTTTGTTACTTCCATTAGATATTTTAAATGTTATATATATATTTATCATGACTTCTTTAACTTTGAATACTTTTGTGAGTTTGTACTTCTATTCACATTTATTTTTGTTTTCTGCTTTTGTTAAAAATTTCTGCTGAAACATACGGGAAAACCGTGTGGAATTCTGCAGACCCCAAAACAAATTTCTGCAAAATCGCAAAACAAAATTTGATTTATCAAAGTAGCGTTCCGATTTTAAAGAATACCTACCTATTTACCTAACTATATGTCTATTTTATATATAAATTTATTATAATATTGAATGCCCGCTTTCGTAGCGAATTTATTAATATAATTCCTTGTAAGCTTAAAAAGTGAATGCAAACTATAAGTGGTGACACACCGCTACATTGTAATTGCACAATTGCTACATTGTAATTGCACGATTGACTTCAAAAAGTTTATTCATTACTATTCTTGCACTGTTTGTTTAATGTAAATAGTGTATCCAAATAAAAAATTTTTTTATTTTCTTTCCGTTATTTTTCTATTTTTTGTGTTTTTATTTTGCTGTTAACTAAATTTTATAACGTCATCACAGTAATATAAACGTCATCACAGTAATATAAACGTCATCACAGTTATAAACGACTGAAGCAAGCAATTTCGACAAAAGTTTTTGTTTGTTATTTTATTTTATTTTTTATTCTTTTTTTTATTTGGTTTTTGAAACAGAATGAATTTAGTTCTGTAACTTTCAGACTATTACGTCTGAACCATTGATTGACCATTATGCTAAGTGAAAGTCTATTGCGTCATTCATTTACCTTGTTTTACTCTTTGCCAGCTACTTTAAACAGCATTTTAATATCTAATTGTAAATAAAACAGATCGCGATTATCTGCTAAATCATTACAGAGGTTATTTATACACAATAAAATCTTTCATATTTTTGAGATTAAAAATAAATTATTTTAAAATTGAAATTAATAACGGTCATCAAATGAATTCTTGGCGTACTTCTAATGTGCAAAATACCATTTTTTGTTGTTTTAGCCGTTTTATATTAAGTGTATTAACTTTTGTTTGATAAATATCCTTTAAACTAAAGGAAGTTACTATTTTTTTTTTATAATGTTTCAATTTTTTAAAAGTATAGCATGATTAAAGGTCATGCCAAGCAATGGTTGTAAAAAACATTTGATACATGAATTAAAAGGTCGCTTGACACATGGTCAGTTAAAAAGCATTTTTAAATCCGAATACGTATAAATTATGCATTTAATCAATTTAGAAAAAGACACTAAAACCAATTGGTTTAGAGACCAATATTGATCTGTAATTTGAGGTGTTTGTGTCTGTTTAAATCATAACGACTTTTATTATTATTTAATAACTTATTTTACCGTAAATTGTTTTTATCAAAGCACTTTTGTTACTTTCAAGACTAATTATATTAATTGCAACTCATTAAAAGATTCGTCCGTAACTTTAGCATATGTTTTTCCATAACGAATTGTATTTGATTGAACTCAAGTTTTCAGCGAAATGAGATCCAAAATTAAAAAAGAAGCCATAACTTTAGCAGCTTTATAATAAGAAAGAAGCAGATTGCTATTATTGCTTCAAAATTGAATTGATTTGCTTGCATATGGCCCACTTTCACTGATAATAAAGCTTTTGTTAACCTATTGAAAATAAATGTTGCTCTTAAAGGAGAATTTATTCCGGGATTTTTCAGGTATTTTGAAATTTTTTTTTATCTTAAGGTTTAAATAAAAATGATTTTTGAAAATATTTATATTTTTTAAAACATATTCTTTATGATTTTTACAACTGGTCGACTAAGTTGAAACACAGGATGTATAATATTTATTTTTTTGATTAACTTATCAAAAGTTTTATTTAAATTTATTTGAACAGGAACCTTTAAAATGAAAGTTGACTGAAAACCGTCAAAAATAAACATTTAATGATTTTTTTTGTGAGTTGCAACTTGATGTAACAAATTTTTGTATTTTTTAATGAAAGCTGAATTGATGGAACTGAGTTTCTTGGAAGGTGAAATCTTGATAAAAAGTTTCAAAATATCGTCATTATATAAATCAGGCAATCTGGCGGATATGTGACGTGTTATTTACCTTTTTTTTTTTTTTTTTTCAATAAATCAAAACTTAGCACAAGTTTTAAAAGTTTTTTACTTGTTTACTTTTTTTAAATTCAAAAAAGTTGATATAAAATGTTCATAATAAGGAAAAATTGACATGAGATGCCACATAATGGACGCTCAGGACCAACACAAAAACTGTTTAGTAAAATAGTAAAACTAATTCTTGATATGTATTAAGCCATAGTTGTTATTTTCTTATTTTCTAACTCATATCATTTTAAGGAAAAAAGTTTCTATAAAAAACGGAAAATAAGAACCACAATTGTAAATTGTAAAAGTAAAGGTCTTATGTTGTCTTATAGGTATAATTTTTGTAAAGAAGGAAAAAGGACAAGCTAAAATAAAACCATTATTTAACCACCACATCTTTAGACTTGCTTGAACATTGACATTCGAAGAAACGTGCTTTTTCACGACATTTTTTCATGACAAGAGTTTTACAATTGCAATAATAAAACTTTGTATCAATAAAAAATGATTCAGCTGCACTTGCTTTTATAACTAAAAACTTTTATCAGAAGAAGCGTTTTTTATATAGAACTTTAGTGTGTTCACTAAAGTTCAATATAAAAAATTAAGCACACAAAAGAATAAAATAGATTTCATTTAACCAAAATCAATGCTGTTTACTGTTTGCTTACGTTTATGTTTATGCTGTTTTGCGTGAAGTTTGTAGAAGAAGTGTACACACGTCGTGACTACCGTGACTAAAAACTCAAGAAAAGAAGCTCTCCTAGGTAAAAAGTTTAAGGTAAAATGCAAAAACTATTTTGCCAATTCCAGTTGAAAAAAGAGTCCGTTTCTTCAGCTAATAGACTAGAGTTGATAAAAACCTCAATTGCATTGTTTCCTGTCTGGATCTTCCTGGTTCTACTCATCTTACACGACGTGCAAGGTGGCCTCCGATTCCCACAGGTCTACTGTGACAAAATGTTCCATGGGGTGAAGCTTCCTTGTTGGCTGATGATGCTGCAAATTTTACAGCTGCCACAAAGTCCTTTGGAACAATTTCGGCTTAATTATGAAAGGTAGACTTTAGGCAATTGTCTGGGCGACCCTTGCCAACATTCGTTAAACATTAACAACATTTTCTTTCAACTGAGTTCTGGTTTACTTCAGGTTTCTGTGTTGCCAAGACTGGATAAGGAAAATCGTGCTTTACTTTGCCAACTGAAAAAATAAAGCAATCACAAACTGAATCTCTTGTAACAGGACGGACTTTGGTAGGAGAGAAATTAAACAGCTGTGGTTGGACTTAAAGCTTTCCCACCTTAAGCCTCTTAAGGTTGGAGCGGCAAAGCTCACAAATGCCAATTGGAATCATTTATAATGATCCCAACTGGCATCATTTGAGATCAATTTTAATGATCCTTTTGAATTATTAAAGTCAGTTGGTTGCTTTAGAATTTCACTTTTTCTCTTATAAAGCTAGTTAAAAGGCGCCTTGCTGAGAAATTAAAAGCAAACAGTCTTCCTGTTCTCCTCGGGTTTTTTACTTGATTTGGCATAAGTTTTTTCTTAGTTAAGATGCCAAATTTGTAAAAAAAAATGGATTGAACAACTAATGCTCAAACTTTTTCCCAGAACTTTATCATAATACTTCATACAAAAACAATTTTGATTTTTCAAAAATTTTGTGGTACAGATAGCTCTGTATATTCTTTTTTAAACTAAAAAAATGCAACCATTTTTTTAGTTTAAAAAAGAATATACAGAGTTATCTGTACCACAAAATTTTTGAAAAATCAAAATTGTTTTTCTATGAAGTATTATGATAATATCTGTATATTCTTTTTTAAACTAAAAAAATGCAACCATTTTTTTAGTTTAAAAAATAATCATTTTTTATTTTTCAACCATTTTTTTATTTTCTTCCTAAGGCAACTTATTTAACTCCACTTATTTTTGAATTGGATGAAAGTAAAAGTTACAAAAATTAAGTTTTATTGCTTTAGATTTAAATATATCATAGTTTCTTTAATGAGATTTTATGCAAATTTAAAAATGGATTTTTTTCCACGAACGGTATAACCAGGTTTAGGGACTTATGTCCGAGTAATCACCAATGATAGTACAATCATACCCCCTAAGGATTTTTCTGGGTCATGACATCAAACAATATTTTATTTTACAACAGTGCTCTATTTGCTATTGGAAACTTAGTAGCAGAATAGTAGATTTTGGTTCGAATGTAATTGGTTACTGAAAATCGTGTTGAGTTAAATATGATGTGTTGTCGTTTTTTTATTTTAACTCTGAACATAAGAATAAGGATATGATAAAGTTTAAGTTGAAATGAGTTGATTAAATTTAATAAATAGCGAATTAGTATGTGAGAAACGATTTCAAACTAGTTCGGTAAAACAGCTGCTTAGCTTTGTATAGTAGACTAATTTTTTTGAAATTTTATTTTGGATTATATATATGTGGACCCTCCACGTCACATTTTTATCTAAAACAACACCTAAAAACAACAAATTACTCTCTCTTAATATACAAGAGTTATTATAGGTATTTGGAAGTTTTAAAGGAATAAGTTCTTTTTCATGAAGACGATGGGAGAGAGTATAAATTTTTGATTTATATTTTATTCAAAAGCTTTTCTTTGACTCAACAAAAACGCCGAAGGTGATTTTGTTTCATTAAAGGCTTTAAATATTTCATGTATTAGATTGCATGATCGGTTGAATGACCAGATTTAAACCTAAATAGTTTATTGTAAAGAACATTACTGGTATTTAAAAAAGAATAAAGTCTATTATACATAACACGCTCCAAAATCTTGGAAAAACAAGTGAGAACTGAAATTGGTTAATAATTGGAAATATTAGAAGGATCACCTGTAATAATAATTGGTGTAACCTTTGCAATTTTTAAGGTTTCAGGAAAAACCCTATGTTTTTTAGACAAAATAAAAATATGTAAAATTGTTACTGTTAAATAACTTATTGATTTAATAATGAAATTACAACTAACATCATCAACACCAGAACTTTTATTACGTAAAGAGACTGAATTTAATAACTCATCTTGTCTAAGTTCATAGTTTGGCATAACTTGATTTTTTTAGGTGTAAGGTATGAAAGAACATATATATATATATATATATATATATATATATATATATATAAATATATATATATATATATATATATATATATATATATATATATATATATATATATATATATATATATATATATACAACTTTTATTTTATTATATCAACTTTCCAATTTCAATAAAACCTAATTTTTCAATATAAGACGCACAAATCTATAATATATAAAGTGAGAGAGGGATAGGGAATCTTATTAATAAATTTATTTGCAATGCATTTTAAATAAACAAGGGATGTAGTTAATATATTTTATATGCAAAATAATTATCTATTGTTCTGAGTTTATATAATAATGATTATCATTAAGAAAAAAAACCATTTGACATAAAGTTATTATTACATTTAGAATACGACAACACCGTTGGTCGCTTTTTTACTACAATATTTCCTCCTGCATTAGCATCAATTGTAATTCTTTTAAATACAATTGAAATGGTTTCAATTTTCAAGATGAAGATCATAAATCAATCCATAATCTATATTTTATCGCTTTCATTCTCAGATCTTTTGAGTGGAGTTTTAATGATAGTTTTAACTGTAATGCAGCTTTATTTAAAGACAACGAGAATCGATAGAAAAAGAGGATTCGAGAATGTCTCTAAAGAAACGCAAGCGTTAGAATCTGTTCAATTTTTAATGCGCATGTCTTTATTTTCTTCTGTTTTAAATTTAATATCAATAACATTAGACAGGGTATGGGCGACCGCAAAACCATTTAGACACAGAACACGTAAAAACAGGTTCGCAGTAAAAGTCTGCTGTTGGATATGGCTTTTTTCAATAATTTGCACCGTTGCAGTTTTTCTTGTTAAAAAGTAAATTTTTTTCTTTTTCTTTTTCTATATTAATACATTTATCTACACTTTTTCCAAATTTATTTTCTAACATAAAATATAAAAGCTATGATCGAGGGTTACGGTTACTTAATAAAAATGATATTGATTTAAAAGGTTTAAATTTAATATTTATTGAATATTCAATTCAAAGTTGACCTGAAAACAACTTTGTTTCCAGGTCAACTTTTGCTGTAAAATTTAATAAAAATAAAGTAGTTAGGGATTCACATAAATTTTTTATCAACAAAAGATATTCTATTATTTTATAAAAAATACTCAACTTATTTTGTTGTATTAATGAGTATATTTATAAGAAGTGACATAATAAAGTCCTTCACATTTTATCTACAGAAATAATAAAATGAAACTAGTTTCAATTTCGGAAAAAAATTGTTATAGAAAGTTTTCACATTTTTTCGTAAAATCCTTCAAAGAAATGCATTTACCAGCTTAAACAGGTGGGTAATTTTTTTAAGCTTTAGCTTTTTTTTTTACTTGCCATCAACGCATCATCGTCAACGCGACATAATCATCACCAACACGACATAGTTATCACCAACACAACATAATCATCACCAACACGACATAATCGTCATCAAGATGACATAACTGCAAGGATAGCATTAGTAGATTAGCATTTGGAAAAGGATTAGAAACAACACTTGCATTCAATGATTATACTCCACATATTTTTAAGCATCTAATTTGCTCATCTTTTGACCTGAAAAATATAAAAAGCGTAAAGTGTAAAATGAAGAAAATTACTTCTTTTTTTAATTATCTGTGCTATCTTTGTCTTTCTATTGATTTTGTAGTTTTTGTAATATTTTTTAAGAGTTTTACTATCGAGTGATTGCAATTAATGGTTAAAGTTTGCATTTAAAAAAAAATGTTCAGCTAAATGGAATACTTCTTCGCAAAAGTAACTGCTCAGTTTTCTATAAATAAGGATTTTAGGCACAGAAAGATGCTATGTAAACCTGAAAAAACTCGTCTTAATCCAGTCAGACAAGCAAATAAAAACATTGACGACTTGAATAGTGATTTAACCACAAAAATTAATCGATGAAGCACTTTATTGTTGTATTGAATACCTTTTAAAGCTTAATAATATTTATGCATATCATTGATAATAACTCAAAACATACATTATACATTTACGATAAAAATTGAATAATATTTCTGACAATTTACCACTCTAGAACTCGTTTGTTCAATATCCACTTTTTAGTGAAAAGGAGTTATTCTATTTCTTTTTAAGATATGCTTGTTTAATATCAACTATAAAATATTGTACAATATATAGAATCTGCATCGGTTATCAGAACTTACATAAATTTTTTGTTGCGCACGCATGTTAAATGATATGAGCAAATTGAGTGGAGCTCAACAGTGATATACACAAATCTAGCGAAGCTAAAAAAATTAAATCAAATAAAGCTAAAGGCAGTTTTTCAATATAATTGTTAGATACGGATATCGAAGATATAGTTTTTCTTAAATCAAATGGCTTTTGAGTATTTTAATTTGATACCTGTAAAAACCCTGAGAACATTTTAAAGTTTGAGAAACAAATAAAAATGATTATGAAGCATTCGGGTAAGTAAAATATATTTTTTAAGTTTATCATCTTTATTGAAGCATAGCTTATAGATTCCTTAGGTATAAGATATGTATACAATTTCTATTATTGATAAATATTTATACTACCAAATCAATACAAACATTTAGAAATAACAAAAGACTTGGACACAACTAGAAATGTTTTTTTTATTGTTTCTATAGAGCAATTGCAGCTTGGAAAGAGTCCTCGTAAATATTGAAGCTGAAGAGCAACATTGGGTTCGCTTAAACAAATGCAGGAAAAAGTTAAAACTTAATAGTGAAAATCACAGTCTGCTACTTCTCTCATTAAAGCAAAATATAAAAATAAGTCTTTGTTAAACTTTATTAAATTTGTATATGACATTTAACATACGTGCGCAACGCTTTTACTTTAAGCAGAGAATCGGGTATTTATAACATGTTGTTCAATATATGGATGTCGAACAAACTAATACGTTAACATAATGCAAGTGTAATAGCGGGGCTTTCTTTTAAATTGTCGTTATCTCTGCTCTATTCAATATCCACCTAAGCTAATCACTGTGGCGAGTGAGTTCACGTTATAAATGTAAGTTTTAACTAGTTAGTCAACTTATATTGGAATCATAGATATAATGGAAGTAAAGAATATTAAATTCCTGAACAACCATCGGAAAAAGTATTTGCGAGAATCGCACTTTTAAGAAAATTTGAAGGATTTGTTAAATGAACGAAGAAAAAGACCGACAAATAAAAGCCGACAAATAAAGACCAACAGATAAATATTTTTAGCCGGCCAAAACCTAATGTATCAAAATTTTATTATTTTTGTAAACTAATGTCTTCAATTTAATTAGTCATTGTAATATTATAAAAAAGGTTCTCTACAGCATATAATCCGAATATTTTAGCGGGAGATATGGCAATGAAATTGCATGGGCTGTTATAAAAATAATAAAAAAAGTAGTTAAAAACGTTCCTTAAATAAATAAAATCATTATGTGGTAGGACAGTTGCCTTCCATAAAATAAAAATACAATTATAAGTTTAGCATTAGTTAAACTTTTAAAGTTAGCAAACGATAGCAACATTAAAATTATAGAAAAACAGAAAGACAAACGAGCCATTTTTACTATCAGAACGTGAGATTTATTCAAAAGATCTAATTATATTCCTCATTGTATTGACAAGCAGTATCATAATTTGATTTTAAAAACTTATAAATTTACAAAACAAAACATAAAAAATCCATAAAATAAAAACCAAAAATTAAAAAAAAACTGCTAAAAAGACTCTTCAAAACCATTTTATAATATAGTGTGCATTAGTTTTATATTATAAACCATAGTATTATAATTATATTATTATTCTTCTTATTTGTAATAATGTATATGTTTATATATTAAACAAGATTATGTATTACGTGTGATATAGTGTTGCTTTGTTCATTATCCTGATATTTTATTTGATATCTTATATTTGTTCGATTTCCTAAGATATTAAAGATTTTAGTTGTCAATTTCATTCGTTTGTATTATATTCCAGCTCTGTATAATAGTCAATTTACAATAGAATATTTCTGAAAAAAAGTCCCAAGGGGGAGGGGGGTCTACTACCCCATGGCTTCCCCCTAAAATCCACCACTGCTTAAGTCATTTTAATTTTAGATGTATAAGCTCTAAATTCAATTTTATTAATAGCTAAGTTAAATAAAAAAAATACTAGAGCAGTAATAACCCCCTAAAACTGTACCGTAATTAACCAACAATATGTAATGCTGTCTGTTGATTTTAAAAATTTCTAGGGTGATGTTATATTATGAGTTTACTTTGACCTCCATAATATGGGATTAACAATTATATTAATATCAATAATATAATACAATGACATCAGCATTAATACTGCAAATATTGAGCCACATTTTAAATTATTATGCAAAAAATGTGTGGCAAAATACATTATGCTACATCAACTGCAAATAGCTAGCCAGTAAACATTGTTTTAGTCGATTTGCAATGGACCAATATAGACATTTTTTTGCGGTTCATATGGAGTTTTGCTTATCAACTGCCACTAAATATATTTTTGATGTACTTAGTGGCAGTCGCTATAAATAGCTGATAACTTTCCGACATTTTAATAGGCTAGCTATCGGCTAGCCATATTTGGCGGTTACCACTAAGCAACCGATGAGGAAAACTACAGTTTTCCGTTAAAAATGCTTATATAGGTACACTGAAATATTGCTATAGAATTTTTGCTGGGTATAGCAACCTTTTAATTACATTTGTATTTTATTAACATTTTATATACAGGTAAAAAATAAATATATAAACATAAAAATAAATATAAAAATATAAAATTATGATTCGACTTCTTTTTTAGTTAATTTCAAAAAAAAATTATGAAATATATTAACTCATAAAATTATGACTGAAACCAAGTTTTTGATCAAATAATATGATATGTATATATATGTATATATATGAATATATATATACATATATATATATATATATATATATATATATATATATATATATATATATATATATATATATATATATATATTATTTAATAGTACACATGAGTATTTTTATTATTGTTATTATACCATAATAATACATTATCCATTTATGTATACATATATATGTATATATATATATATATATATATATATATATATATATATATATATATATATATATATACATACATATATATATATATATATATATATATATATATATATATATATATATATATATATATATATATATATATATATATATATATATATATATAACTTCAATTCAAATAAAGTTTAGGTTCAAAAGAGTACATGAAGATTATGTTTCCAATAATTATATATCCAACAGCTATTATTTTGATTAGCTGCTACGTTATCATTTTTCAAAAGATAAAACGCAGTAGAAGGAAGGCAAACAGTATAAGAATGGCAAACAGTATGACTAGTAACTCAATAAGTACAATGAGACGATTTTCAGTTATATTTCGCAATACAATATTTATTGAAAGTGATCAAGAAGTAAGGTTCTTTATTTTACGCCTCTTTTTTTTATAATTACTATATTATTTGTTTAGACAGAAAATAGATAGTTTGAGTTACAAAACTGTTTTTATAATTAAAGCTCTTTTAATAAGTACTTTGCGCACTATTTAAGAGATATGTCATATTTTTTAATTTGCGCGCTTATTTTTTTGTTTCGTTGGTGGTCAGTAATTGACCCTCAAATTTCAAACGACTAGGTTTTCAACCTATGGAAAGAGAGAAGGGCTACCCCCTTTAAAAAAAGGGCAGGTCCAAAATGCATATTATGAAGAAAAAGTGCTTATTATGAAGTAAGTATGCTTATATTTAAGTTAAGTAAGGAAAATTAATTTGTGAAGACTATATTTACCTCGTGTTTATCCTAAATTTGTTGACATTTGAGAAAAAATGGACAATCTAGAAAACTGGATTAGATAGATTGTGCATGTGAAACTTAACCCTATCATGACCCAAAAAAATCTAAGGGCTTTATTCATTCGTTAATAATACAGTTATGCTAATAACTGTATTATAGCGTATGTGGCGACGCGCTATTAGGATGTTACGGGTTCTTGCATAATATATATATATATATATATATATATATATATATATATATATATATATATATATATATATATATATATATATATATATATATATATATATGTATAATTTGTGTTTAATATTAGATTCGTTATGTGAAACTGGCATTTCGTACAGTAATTGTTTTTGTTGTATGCTGGATGCCATATTCCACTTGCTGTTTAACAAACATCATGGGGAAAAGTTGCGGAGATTTCGAAAGTATTTTGTTCAATTTAGCTTTCATAAACTCTGGGCTAAATCCTTTTATATATTTTGTTCATATGAGAAGTGAAGTTTTTCGGTTTATGTTTAAAAAGTACATGCCGTTATCAATTTTTAAATGGATGAAAAAAGAAGTTAATTTTGGAATTAACGATGTAACTTCAAACTTTAAAAGAAAAAGTATTGTTGCGATATTTGATAAATCGAGACAAACCAGTATTATCAGTATTGACGTAAAAAGCAAGCTTCCAGACAATTTGAATCAACCTCAAAATAATATCTTTTTGTCTGTTCCAGCAACGTAACTATATTCAGAAATATAGAATGTACAAAAAATCCGGTCAATAAGTATCAATACACCGATTATTATTATAAGATTTACGATATCTATTTTTCTAACTTAAAATTTTTATATATTAAAATAAAAAAATGATTTTTATTGAAACCGTCTTTAGCAAAATGCCTAGTTTTATGCTTAGTATTTTTAATATCTTGAAAATTTATTTTTACTACTTTTAGTTTCGGAATTGTATCAATGAACACTTTGACGATTTTGCCTCTCTATGTAAACTATACCTACCTTTCTCCTCTCCCCCCTCCTCCTCCCTCCGTCATTGTTTTAAGGAGGTTGTAAATTTTTCATGTTTATAACTTTAAAACCCCTAATGCTTTTTTGGTAAAATTTCATACATATTTATCCATTTTAATCTTGTCTAAAAAGAACTTCCTGATATTTAGGCAAGTGATGTCTACGTTTTACAGTTTTTTTGTTCACAAGTCACAATTTGAAAAAAAAAAAAGAAAAGCTTTTGATGTCATGATCCCAGGAAATCTTTTGGTGGAATGATGTTACTATCAATGGTAGTCTCAGGGGTATAAATTCAAGTATCTGGTTGCATTATTTTCAGGAGAAAATCCGACTATAAATTTTGCATAAAAGTGCATTTCAAAAACTGAATTTGTGAATTTTGTTACTGCTCTAATTTTAGGAGAATTGAAGTAAGATAGCTTCAAGTTCCCTCTAAGCTATTTGATTTTTGATGAAATGAAAAATAATGTGAAAAAGCTGGAATCTTAATCAAATTTTTTAAGTTAGACTGTTGTTAAAAACTTCCAATTAACTTTGAAAAAAAAATTGAAAGCCATTTAAAAAAACATGGATCAAAGTTGGAAATGACAACGAGACTGATCCTATAGTCTATAGTTAAACGAAGTCTTAAAGTTTAAAAAAACTTAAACTTTAAAAAAATTATTTTAATAAAATAATGTTAACAAAATAAGATTAATAAGCTTTACTATAGACTACTGTACTATATGTTACATAGTTGGAAAAAAAAAGGCTAGTACCTAGTAACTAGACGTTACTGATTGCCATTTCTGAATATCTCAAGAAAATTATGGCATGCCGAATAAGTTTTGGATCTCTTGAACATCCGTTAACTAAGTTTTTCTACTTTGATACAAATCTAGCTAACAAAGTTTGCGTTCTATAAGTATAGTTCAGCGCACACACATGTTCTTAGTATTTAGTGTATAATAGACACATGTTATGCTGTATCAAAACATTTTAATAAGCACGGATCTCTAAGAACTTTTGAATCAATAAGAAGATATTTTTACTATTATTATTATTTATTTATTTTTGTTTTAGGTGCCCCAAGAAGAGTCAACAGTATTGTCTCAGAGTACCGCGGAAGAACTTTTAACTAGAAAGTTGATGCTTCTCTTCTTACCGCAAAGTATGCCCAGAGCTTGCTTTGAACTCTAGACTGCTTGCTCCTAAAGCAAGCTCTCTAACCGCTGATCCATGGCCGCTCTGGAGAGATTTTTAGGTATTTAGTGTGGCTGATGCATATATCATGAAGACAATTGCGTTCAGAAATTCATTCCATACTTCTATCATTTTGATATGGTTCCACCAATGGAGCTTCAATTTGTGCTTGGAGCTGTAAATCATCTTCTTTAATATCTGCCCAAGGCGAATTGGAGAGATTTTCTCAGCATCGTTCCTTGCATCCACAGTTCTCTTCAATCGTAGCGTAAGAAAGTTTAATAGTGTTGTCAAACATGCTTTCGCAATTTATTGATGGCAACGCTTATAGAAATGAATAGTTTAAGGTCTCCTATTTACAACTTCTGGACACCACCATTACTTTTAAAGTTCATACTGTTTACGACCACATTTTTTAGTTCATCTAGCCTACAATAGTTCTTTTAAAATTAATTCAAAGAAAACAGCTGAAGCACTCCATAACCTTTTCAGTTAACACTGGCAAAAGTACTATAGATAAAACAACACCCAAAGTAAAGACAAGCCGCAAAAGTGTATTTCATTCCCAATTATTAATATGTATAGTTTATAAATAGAGAAAAAAGAAATTCAAAATTTGTACATAGGTATAAAAAAGGTGGTATCAAGAACTTTAATTAAGACGTCTTTTGAACTTTCAAAATACATCCAAAACGTTTGAAAGACGTTTAAAAGACGTTATCAAGAACTTTAATTAATCCCTACAACATGACAAAATTGCTTTTGCAATAAACTCAAAGATAAATTTTCTTCAGTTGTAGGGAAAAATAAAAGTTCTTGTTATATCGAGGTATAACTTCTAAATTTTTTTTCTTATCTCTATTTATAAATACTATATGCTTACCCAGTGGGCACGGAACCTAAAAAAGACGTCTTTTGAACTTTTAAAAGACATCCAAAGCGTTTGAAAGACGTTTAAAAGACGTTTTTTTTACACCCCATGCCCACTGGGTATTGTTTACTTATTATAGCAAAATTAAAAATCATATTTTTTCCCGCAGATGCATAAACTAACTTTCGGAATTTAAATTCCAGTTACTATTAGTTATAGCACTATCATCCCACGAAAAGGTTTTCAAAGGCCATGATATCAAGCTCTTATGCATTTTTTTTAACTGTGAGGTTTGGTGTTTAGAGCTTATATATAAGTATCTTAACTCAAATACCAAAAAATCCTGCCAATGAGTTTGTATTAGACCAAAAGAGATTATAGCAGACTTTATCATAGTAAAAAAGTCATTATTATTTAAACTTAAATTCTTAAGTTTTTCTAAAAGAAAAAGTCAATTAAGCAATTATTATTATTTTTAACCTTGACTAATATAGCCCCTTTGCGGACAATTGAAGACCTCGGTGCAAAAACGATGTAACTCTCAATTTTGGCTGACTTTTAAATTTGAACGAAATATTACTAATTATAAGATGCTCAAACAGTTGATGCAAAAATAGTTTATATTAAAGCACTTGAGACGCCATTTAGCTAAGAATTTGACTGAATGATACTTGTTCTCGGCATAGTTCAATCATTCCCATAAAACATTAATCTGTTTTTTTATTCTCCTGAACAATTTGTATAATGGAGTTAATTTGTTTTTGCACCGAAGTCTTCAATTAAATTGAACGTGGTATTTCCAGAGAGTAAATTAGAGGACTGGGATGTATATTTGAGGATCATGGGACGAGTCGATGAGTAAATATATTTAAGCAATTATTAAATAATGATAAAACTGAAGTCAATTCTAAACTATTTATGAAGTGATCATTCCTAAAAAATTATAATGTATATTTTATTTCGTTCGAAAAAAAGTTTAAATTATTACTTATATTTTTGTAAACTATTTTATAAGAAAGTAAATTAATAAAAATATTAATATTGAACTATTTACAAAATCATTATCTCGATAACATTTACAAAATCAATATCTCGATAATCTATAATATAATTGCTACAATAACGTTTAACGTTTAACGTTGTTTTATTGGTTACTAGGCTTTGAAAGAGCGCGTTTTCAAAATGCACATTGAAGTAAGATCTCTTCAGCGAGTTTAAACTTTTTACCTTTTGGAATTATTATTTCTTAGTTTAGAAATATTACATAAAGAATCATATTAGGATGAATAATCATCGTTAAGATCATACTATAATTGAGGTAAGTATAGAAAAGAGTTAAACAATTTATATATAACATTTTTATTAGTTATAAAGTAGAAAAGATCACTCCTTTTAAGTTTTTAAATTGTTTACATTTAGTTTGTTTTAGTTTTTCTTTTAGCTTTATTTTTTTTTTTAACAGTTTTGTTTTTATTGAACTTATATTTTATTTTTTAGAAGGAAATAGGGGTATGGATAAGGCCCCTCATTATTTTTTATGCAACAAAAAATATAAACTAATGCTATTTCCATAAAATGGTTAATCCTACTTTAAAATTTCTGTGATGCAATTAACTATTTTTGTTCTTTTTTAGAAAATTTAGAGAAATGAATTAAAATTTTGTGCCAACACTGACATGAAATGTCTCATGTTATTGTATGTAAAGGTTAAATTTTGTTATGAGGATTATATTATGAAAAAAAATGAAGATAAAGAGTATTGTTTGTATATATATATTTTGCTTACTTTGAATCTTTTTAAATTTTCTCGCGTCATTTTTAAAATTTTTGTTTGCACATGTTTATTGTTTGCATATATACTTTTTTGTTAAGTATGTGTATGTGGTAATATGTGCTTTATAGTTGTTTTATCAATGTGTTTTATAATAATGTATAGTGTTTTTTTATTGTTTGTGTATGTGTTAATATGTGTTATATAATTGTTTTATAAATGTGTTTAAATATGCATATAAGGTTAAATATATATTGTGTTTATAGTTGATACATATGTTTATAATATGTTGTTTCCATGTTTTTAAAGTATTGTGGCTTGGTAAACGTGTAAAGCAAGATTTGTCAAGCTTGCCAGCCAAGTGATGTACTTCTAGCAGAGGGTTACACGACAGTGTTTAGTGTGAAACTGTTACTGCTTTAGGTATAGGTGTTTTCAAGCCTTTATTATTAATTATTTAAAAATACATAATAATGTATTTTAATAACATTTTGTGTAATGTTATTACTTATGTTCGATTGTATACCAATGTTATGTTACTTAAGTTATGTTATATGCATATTATATTACCTTATCGTGTGTGCTATTGTTGTGTACTGTTGCTGTGGTGTTGTTTTTTTGTTATCTTTTGAGTTGATAAACATTTGGCTTACCTTAACATTGGTGTATATTGTTAAAAAATGATAAATAGGTAATTTTATTATAAAAAATCACTGCTTTTAATCATTCACTAAAAGCCAAGACAAATTATTTTGCCATGTATACAATTTGTTTTATCTCAATTTGATTTTTTGTCTTTAGAGCTGTTTATTACATGGTTTTGCAATAAATATTTTGGAATCATGATGTACCAGCATAAATTATTTTCTAAAAGCTAGCATGAAATAATAATATTTAACAACTACTATAGTAGTTGTTACCAGAGTATACTCTAGTAAATCACGACAGCTTTTTTCTTTAAGGTACATTGATTTTTATTTTTTGTGTGTAATGTTTTTCTTATTTACTTACTTATTCGTTACATTTTTTATTTCAGATTAATCAGATGTATTTATGTGGTATAGAAGAAAAAAATATTGTAAAGTTTTGTGAATTTTTTAAAAACGTTTACTAATAATTTTTCTAAAGAAATAATATTTAGGTTTGAAAAAAGGGTTTACAACGTTTTTTTTTATTTTTTCTGTGTTTTAGCAGTATGTTTTTTATTAGAATTGCATGTCTTTAATTTTTTTTTATTGTTATTTGCTAAGTTAATTTTTTTCAAACATCTCCTAGCTGATATATATATATATATATTTTTTTAAAGTCATAAGATTATTGTATAGTTTATTTTAAATGACAGTTTGTTATATATAGAAATAACTTGTGTGTGCTATTTAGAGTAGAAAAAAAAATTACATACAAATAAACACAATCTTTAGGATTTATTTAAGATTTTTTGTTCCTACTTTCAATTAAAAGTGAAGTTTAAATGGATGATATTAGGCTGGAAGCAGATATTAGTTTAGAAAATGGAAATGTTAATAGGCAAGTTAATTGTCACAGAAATGAACGAGATAGGCTTAGGCGAGTTGAAATTAATAATCGACAAAATGCTAGAATTTCTGCTAGATACGAAAGAATGCATTGTATAGCTAGAAGTAATACTATTCAAGATTATAATTATTTAGGAGAAATAAACTTTATTTGTCAGCATTGTGGTGCTAAGAAGTTTCCTGATGAAACACATTTTTATGTTACCATAATGGAAAGGTAGTTTTGTCGCAACCTTCATCATTTCCACAAGATTTAGAAGATTTATTTAACTCTTTTGTGCCGGAATTCATTTTGATGGCTTAAAAAATGCATTAATATGTCACGTTAACGCTTAAATATATTAGTTTCCTTACAAAACAAATACTACAAAGTATATATCATTGGAAAGCAGATAAAATTTTAAATTAAAAAATTAAAATAAGAAAGTAGAAAAAGTAAACTGAGGACGTTTGCCTTATTTTATATTTTTAGACACGTTTTGCCAATTTTAAATACTTGCTCAATAAGCCTTTAAAATTGCTAGCTATATTGTTTTAGAATTAATTAAAGGCTTTTAAAAAGGTGCAAAATTTATTAGGTTTTCATTTCATGGGTTTCTTTCCTAATTTAGATATCTAAAAAATGAATAATTAACATTTTTATCTGATGACGTCATTTTTTTTTTAAACCTCATTTTGTTATTCAGTATAAACTTAAAAAATACCTCAAAAGAAAACTAACTTATTGATGATCCACTTTACTTATTTAGACAGGTGAAAAAATATTAAATTCAGACTTTTTTAAAAGTATATTATATTTAATCACAAAACAAAAGAGTTTGTACATAAAATTTTTAAAATAAAACTATAGATGCCACATGTTCCAACAATTGGAGACTGAAGCAAGGTATAAACGGAACTTGCAAAGTGAGCAAAAAATATTTAATCTACAAATACTTTTTGAATTGCACTGACACTGATCAACTAAAATAGCTTTTCGAATCTTTTCAGAAAGTTTTTGGCATATCGTTCATCGAAGGTTTATGAACTCCGTCACTTGTATATCGTAATGTTATGTGTTCATTTGAACTACTAGGTCTTCCACTATTTTTAGATCTAGTATTTCCTATTAATTTTTCAATAAGTTCCCCGCAAAAACTTTGATGACCGCAAGCATGATGGTTAGTAAACCAAAACTCAAGTGCAAAAGCTTTGTACTTGAGTTTTGGTTTACTAAACATCATGCTTGACGAATGTAAATGGTTTAGACGAATCTTTTACTAAAAGTAAAAGATTCGTCGAAACCATTTACTTAATTTTTTTCTACAATTATAAAACTTTACTTTACATTCCCATCGCTAATACTTTGTATTAATTGACGTAACATCAACCCATTTCATTCTATGCTTTATAAGGGAGGACACTAACCTTCTCGAATGATAGTAATTTGTTCCAGTGATAAGTTTTTGTAATAGGGTATTATGAAAAAAAAAAAAAAAATAGGTGTTAGTTTGATATTGCCATCATAATTAGGTATTGCAGATTTTCTAAACGTTTGTTATGGTGTTGCCATAAATGGAATAATAATTTAAAGTTTTTTCCATTCTCTCTTGTCTTTACTAAAATTAGACTTTTTAGTCTGAATCGTATGAAGTTTTTTTATTTTTCTTAATAAAGGTTGATTTCATGGTTGTAATTGTTAATTGTTTACAGTTTTTTTTTCCTTGTTTACAGTAACATTGTTATCAGCAAATGTAGTTGTATAAAATCCTTTGTTATCATTAGTTCCTCATGTATTATTAGCTTATTAAGTCCACATCTATTTTTTCTGTTGAATTATCTTTAGACCACATCTATTTTTTCTGTTGAATTATCTTTAGACGACGACAATAAAATTATTTCTGATGGTGATGACTGACTTGCTAACAATGGAGCTGTTGGAGAGCAATTGATAGTCTTATTCTCTTGGACTTCGTTATTATTACACTCTGAAGGTTTACAAGACAAATCACTAACATCATCCAGTTCAACAAAAATTCAAAGAACTTTATTTGGATTATTTATAATTCTACTTATTAAACCCATCTTCAATAAGAAAATTCTACCAATTACATTTATTTTTGTCAATTATATTTCGTGTTTTAAGCATTAAAACAATCCGTAAATAATAGTTCCTACTCTCCTAGGCTTGAGTTAAATGTCAATGAGCACAAAAGATTTAAAATTTAACTCTAAACAAGATTGAACAACAACTTTAAGAGAGATATCTTTATTGGTATATTATAGGCGCACATATGTGCGCCTTCGGCACGAAAGGGTTAAAGGAAACTATGCAGATGCAAATGCCAATCTGCATTTTTTTAAATATATTAGAAATTATAATGCCTGTCTTTCTTTTGCTTCATTTAAAGCTAATGTAGTTTAACCCATGAATCATGGGCCGCAATATTTTAGAATACGTGGTCAAGTTTTTCATCGTATTGGTAATCTTAGACAAGATCAAATTTTTCAGCCGACATATTGTTAACTATAGATCTATTATCCACTTGCAGCAGTAAATTTTAGAATGCAACAACGTGGTAATAATCTTTGCTAAAATGATTCAATGTTTCGATTGCAAGTTATCATTAGTGAAGAGAACATATTTGCTCTTAAATTTAAAAACATGGCTGAAGTGGAAGATGAAGAAATTTAAAGACATGGCTGAAGTGGAAGATGAAGAAATTTAAAGACATGGCTGAAGTGGAAGATGAAGAAATTTAAAAACATGGCTGAAGTGGAAGATGAAGAAATTTAAAAACATGGCTGAAGTGGAAGATGAAGAAATTTAAAAACATGGCTGAAGTGGAAGATAAAGAAATTTATTGAACAGTTATAAAAGGTCGCTCAGTGTTAATTGTAAAAATGTCTTTACTTGAAGGGCAAGATAGACGTCGCTATAATCTCCCTTCACATAATGAAGTTGCAGTTGTATTTGTTGGTGAAAATGGTGTACCACCTGCTTCCAGGTGGTGCACCATTTTCATCAACAAATTCCAGTTATTTACCCAAGAGGTCATCCTCTTAAAACTGTATCAAGTATGTCTGCCAACTTAGATCATATGGTTTGTCCCCTATTTTTTCCAAGGGGTGATGCTGGTTGGCATAATCAATTGGTTCACAACCCTGAACGTGGTACATTGGTTAGAAATCATGTTACATTATCTCAGTACTACAGTTCTAAACTTTCAGTTAGACAATTTTTTTCTTGACTCTTTTATGGCAAAAAACTGTTTCAGCAATATGCTGTTGATGCGTATTTTAAAATTGAAGGCCAGCGCCTTGCTTTCATTAGAAATAACCAAAACAAACTGAGAAGCGAGCAATATGATGGCTTACACGAACATGTAAACAACCTTGGAAATGGTCATAATGTTAGACCAGGGCGTGTTGTAGTTTTGCCATCAACTGATGTAGGAAGTCCTTGAGCTTTCAAAGATAAACTTTGATGATGCTATGGCCATAATTAAAAAGTATGGTAAACCAGATCTTTTTATTACTTTTACTTGCAACCCAAAATGGCGCGAGATAACTGAAAATTTATATCCTGGTTGACAGCAAATGATAGACCTGACTTGGTTACTCGAGTATTTAAACTCAAATTACATAACCTTCTCAATGACATTTGTAAGTAAGGTGTATTAGGGAAAGTTGTATCACATGTTCAGGTTATTGAATTTCAAAAGTGTGGTTTGCCACATGTTCATATTTTACTTTACTTTGTAAATAATGATAATCTTGAAACAGCACATGATATTAATAATTTATTATCTTCAGAAATTCCAGATCCGATTGTTAATCGCGATCTTTATGACGTTTTAAAACTTGTATGATTCACGGTCCATGTGGCATACTGAATCCAAATTCTCCCTGCATGAAAGATGGAGTGTGCAGCAAAACTATCCTAAAGAATTTTATGCTAACACCGTAGCAGCTGACAATGGTTATTCACGCTATAGACGTCGTGATAATGGTTTGGTTATCAATATTAAAGGTAACAATGTAGACAACCACTGGGTGGTACCTTACAATCCATGGTTATCAAAGAAATATTAGGCTCACATTAATGTTGAAGCTTGCATGTCTGCTAAGGCTGTTAAATATTTGTACAAATACATATACAAGGGTCACGACTGAGCCAATATTTTAATAAATGAACAAATTAACTATGATGAAGTAAACACTTTTTTAGATTGCCGTTATGTTAGTGCACCTGAAGCATTGCGGCGAATTTTCGAGTATCCAATAAGTCATATGTCACACACTATACGCATTAAAGTTCATATACCTAAAAATCAATTAGTGTATTTTATCAATTAGTACGCTGTTAGTTTTTCTTCTGTTCTGAATTTCCAGACATTTAAAAAAGCACGTTACTATTATATCCTTATCATATCTTTTAAGTAGGTTATATTCTGTTTAATCATTTTATTCGTTTATATTTTTTATATCTTAACATGTCTATTACCTTTATTAAATTTGTTTTTAAGCATATTTCTTTTTATTTTTTAAATCAAATTAATAAAATGTCCCAAAATGTTGACGGTTTGTATTTATTTAGATCTGTATTATGTTACTGATTTGTATCATGTTACGTAGTTAGTTCTTAAATATATGTTTATTTTTAGTTGCTGAATTACTAAGAAGTAAGTTTTGTTCCATTTTGTTATGATGAAATGTTATAAGTTGCAGTTCGTATATGTTTGTTGATTTAAATTAACTTTACAATAATAAAATGGTTTAGACGCAACTTTTTACAATAAAAAAATAATTTAGACACAAATCAATTCAATCCAGAAAGATTAAATATTTATTTTATTATTAAAGTAATTAAAGTAAATTTAAGAAAGAATCGACTTAAATATTTGTTTGTTTTTCTGTTTAGATGACAACTGTATTATTGGAGAAAGTAAGTTAAAAAGCATTTTTGCTTTTAAAAAAGGAATAAAAAACTTTTTAATATATATTCGTTTTCTTTGACGTAGGTTAAAAATTTCAGGTTTTTAAAATCTTATATATTATAACCTTAAATATTTTTTAATTACTTAAAAAATATATCTATGTTAAATTACACTGAGTTATAGAAAATAGCTATAGTTTATTGATAAGGTTGTAGGCTGTTAGAGCAGATTAAATAGATCAAAGATCTATTTAATCTACTTAATAACCTGCTACCAAAGTGGAAATTTACTATCAATTGTTTGTTTTTCTGTTTGGTTGACAACAATCAAGAGAGAGGTAGTAAGTTTAAAAGGACTTTTATTTTTTTATAAAGTGACTAAAATCTTTTTTAAATGTTGTTGACTTTAAAGTAAAACTTTTGGTTTTTATAATTTTATAAAATAAGTCCAAAAACTTAGGTCTTACTTAAAGTTATATTGTCAATAATAAATAGAAGAAATTTAAAATTCTTAGTAAGACAGATTTTTTATCATTTTATATCAAGTAAGTTTAATTAAAATTTATTTTCTTTAGTTGATCAAGAGAGAGCTAATGAAAGTATTAGTTACATTAGATAAGTGAATTTATTTTTAAAAAATTAAGTAGATATTTTAACGTCTATACATTAAAGTGTTTTTATTGTTTAGACACAGAATTGAAGAGTGAAATATGTTAGTGTTTTTGCTATTAGATATTTGTAAACAGGAGTTTGTTTATTTGTGCTGTAACTGGAATTTTAAAACTTCGAGTTGTTTAGCTTTATTTTATTTTATCTTCTAGGAGAGTTGGAACAAAACTAAGTATAAATTATATGATTAGTATAGTTAAATAAATGAAGCATTTATATCTGTACCTCAGAAGTAAAAGGTCGGTTGTCACATTTTAGAAGTTGTCCAGGAGAGTGAAAATAGTAAAATGATTAGTCTTTATTGGCTTATTCTTGATGGCTAAATTTGTTATTTTTTTCGTGTTTTGTTTAATTTGTCTTAAGGCACATGAAATATAATTTTGACAAAAAAAAAAAAAAAAAAAGTTAAATGAAAAAAGCGAAAAGTCATTTCTGGACAACAGACATTTTTCCTTTGAACATTGTGGGGACACCAGACCTTTTATATTGACTTAACTTTGTTTCACATTGTCGTAGGACAAGAGTCTTTATACCTCTGTAGATACTGAAAAAACTAAAAAAGTCTCATACGTAACTCATTTTCACAAAAAACTAGACAACCGACCTTTCTTTTCTGAGGTATTATAATTTAAAGTTTATTTTAGTTTATAGTTTTGGTTTAGTTTATAGTTGTTTTTAGTTTACTTTTTCGTGAAGTTTTTCATTTATCTTTTTTCTTACTTTAGACAACTTTAGATAAGTTTTAGCTTCATTTATCTTTTTTCTTACTTTAGACAACTTTAGATAAGTTTTAGCTTCATTTATCTTTTTTCTTACTTTAGACAACTTTAGATAAGTTTTAGCTTCATTTATCTTTTTTCTTACTTTAGACAACTTTAGATAAGTTTTAGCTTCATTTATCTTTTTTCTTACTTTAGACAACTTTAGATAAGTTTTAGCTTCATTTATCTTTTTTCTTACTTTAGACAACTTTAGATAAGTTTTAGCTTCATTTATCTTTTTTCTTACTTTAGACAACTTTAGATAAGTTTTAGCTTCATTTATCTTTTTTCTTACTTTAGACAACTTTAGATAAGTTTTACCTTCATTTATCTTTTTTCTAACTTTAGACAACTTTATCGAGGAAATGAGGGAAATAGGTAAAAAAATTATAATTGTATATTTATTTATATGTAAGTATTATTTTATCGATTATTCTGAGGTATATTTTTTTGTCTCTAGTCTTTAGAAGCATAACTGGTAGGGCTGTGTTTTATACTTTATATATTTGTATGGATAAATATAGGTGAACTTTTTTGTATGGATTAATTGTATTTTATTTATTGTATTTTATTTATGTATTGTATTTTATTTATTGTATTTTATGTAGTGTATTTTATGTATGTATTGTATATTATTTATTGTATTTTATTTATGTATTGTATACTATTTGTATGGATAAATATAGGTGAACTATTTAATAAATATGATATTTTTTAACTGTTCGCGTTTTACTCATATTTTTAATAAATTAAATTTTTCACGTTTAACTCTTTTTAATTTACTCTCATTTTTTTGTTTTTTTTTTAAATTTTTAGCATTTTCTTCATCCTGTGAAAATGGTGAGGTTATGCTTTATATTTTGATTAAATAAAATTGCAAATATTTATAATTTTTATTATATCCTTCTATATGTAATTTCAGAGTTGTTAACATTTAAGAGCTTTTATGATTTTAGATTCGTTAACATTTGAGCAGTACAGAAATTATCGCTCCCAACATCTAGGGCCTCTCTCTGAGAGGTCCTTTAAAAGGTGGTGTAGTAATGGCAGTATGGATGAGCCCTCCTTCAAATGGCTCATCCATACCGAGGTGTTGGGAGAAACCGAAGAAAAAACAGCAACCAAAAGGTTGTAAACGTCTTCTATCAGTGAAGATATTTGTATAACTTTTTTGTTGCTGTTTTTTCTTCGGTAATTTTTTATTTATTTTTTTTTTAGTTTTGTAACTTTTTTTTTTATTTTATAATTGTTTTCATTAATATATTATGTTGTATATTTGATTTGTTTTGGTCTTTTTTAACTAAAATTTTATTTGTTTTTTACCAATTAAACTTAAATATATTTAAATTGATTCATTACCCAATTATAATAATATAATGATGCTACATTCTATTGTTAAAAATAATTAATTTGTAGTTTAATTTGTTGAACTCACTGCTTTTTAAAATTTACTATAAGCCAAGACAATATATTTAGCTATATAAATGCAATTTATTTATATCTCAATTTGATTTTTTATCTTTAATGTTTATAGTTTGGCTCCTTGAAGTATATGTTATTTTGCTTTTTAATTAAAATATTTAAAATCTATTTTGATGTCTTAAAATTAAACTAAAGGTTACTATAAGCCAATATGAAATAACCTCATAAAACAACACCGACAAGCTGCATCATGATAGCAACTGAAGTATGACAACAGGTTACCGAAAGCAAGTAAATTGTTTACCAGTTTTTTTTTTTTTTTTCTTTTTTTTAATGTCTACTTATCTGTTACAATTATTATTTTAGGTTTGTCATATGACGCATTAATGCAATATAAAAGATCAAAGTTTACATATTTTTTTCAACTTGCTATACACATGTTTGGTTGTAAATTAATGTTTTTTTTGTTTGAAGCGTATTTATACTCAGTTGCTTAGTTATTTTTAATAAGTTTAACTAGTTGTGTGCATTTAACGTTTTAAAGACAATTTTCTTTTTTAAAGAAAAATGTATCAAGAGGATACCAAAAAGTTTATAACTCCTGTATAATATAAGTTAACTTCATATTAATCATATTAATTAATTAAAGTTCATGTTATAAAAAATATTACAAGAATTTAGTTGATATTCGTCAGTTTAAAGCATGATGAGGTGTTATTATTTTGTGTCAGTAACTGAAAACGTATTTTGTTGACCTATGTCAGTTGTAAATTACTCAAATAATGTTTAATTTTTTCAATTTGAAAGCGTTTTTCTAAAAGCGTATTCGTTAAGGTTTCGCAACTTTAAATTATAGAAAACAGCCACTATAAATTATGTAACAGACCGACCATAACCCTTTGTTATGGTCGGTAAACACATTGACTTTATGATTGAACCAGTACGAGTTGTAGTAGAAGTAGTAGATGAAAATAAAAATTTCATTTTCATTATTCCACTTTTTTATCTTTACGAGTTGCCTTAAGGTCAATACTCAATTTTTTTTATAAGTAACCTGAAAAATACTTATATTGACAGATTACAAAAAATAAGTCATTATCTTCTTTTTTAAAACAGAAAAATTCAGGTAAATATAATTGAAAATAAAGTCAAAAATAATCTTCAAAACAAAGTCTACAAACAGTTATCAACAATTGACAAGAAGTGTAACTTTTACTCAAACATTCCTTCCGTTAAAGTTTTTAACAGTCTCCATGACCTTATAAAACCAATTGTTCATCATTGATTTAATTTCAAAACTGAAAAAAGATAAAAAAAAATTCCAAATAAAAAGATACAAAAAAAACGTGGTAGATACAGAAAATTATGTTCACAAGATGAACATTTACCTCTTCTGTTGAAATTACACCTTGGATTGTAAAGCAATGACATAGTTGGTAGATTTAATATTTCTCTTTGTACTGTTTCGATAATGTTTAAATCATGGATAAGAGGCATGTCATAATATTTTAAATCATTTGTTTACATTCCAGATGAAGAAAAGGTTTATTTAAACTGCCCTCATTGTTTCAAAGATAATCCAAGTCTGTTAGGAATATTTTACTGCTCTGAAATTTTTATAAAAACACCAAAAGATTTAGAACTAAAAAGAACAACATGGTCTGAATACTATCACCACAATACAATGAAGCTCCTTGTATCAGTTCCCTCTAGTTATTCTATAAATTTTGTTTCAGAGGCATATACTGGAACAATGTCAAATAAAGCAATAAAATTGGATTGTGGCCTACCTTACTAAATTCACTCCTTATTCATTAATTATGGCTGATAAAGTTTTTAATATTGCTAGTGAGTGTGCTGCTTATAGGATTACTTTTATTTCCCAACTGGCAAACAAGAAACTTTTCAAATGATACCCAAAGAAGTAGTAAAAACAAGTAATATTGCTAATCATAGAAATCTCATTAAAAAGATAATTAGAAGAATAAAAATTTTTCTAATAACTGGACAAAAATTTCCAAAATCAACTCCTGACAGTCTTATTGACATTATTTTAATTTGGATGGCGTGTTCAAATTTTAAATGTTTTATCATCAAATAATACTATTTTATATAACATTATTTAATCGTTGCTTCAAAGTATATATATATATATATATATATATATATATATATATATATATATATATATATATATATATATATATATATATATATATATATATATATATATATATATAATCAAAACTTGTACTTATAGTTTTGTTTTCCAGCGACGATATATAGTTATATATATATATATATATATATATATATATATATATATATATATATATATATATATATATATATATATATATATATATATATATATATAGTATATATAGCGACAGTATATATAGTTAGTGATTATTTTGGAAAGTTGGAAAGTATTATTCAAGCATATTTGTAGTTATATTTTTGTTTTATAAAACAATAATAATAAGTTTTATATATTACAACAAAATAATTACACTGTTATTATTTTTGTTACAGTTTTGGTTGACGATTAATGTAATAGAATCTTTTTGTATCCTGTTGCTCCTAATCCTTTTTTAATATTTAGAGTTTTCTTTATAATTATATGGTGACTTTGAACTAATATAGACTATATTAGTTCAAAGTTACCATATGGTTTACTAAATAAAATAACAAGAAAGGTTATTTTATCTTCTTATAAATCTTTAATAGGCTGAGGGGTGGGGTGGAACAATAATATCCTGGGTCTAATTAGCAGGCTGGGAAGGCTATTGAAGGCTTGAAAGCAAAGCTGTATACTTATGTCTCGAGTAGCTGTCTTCTTCTTGCTGACTACACATCTCCCATTTCCTACTCAGGATATTTAATGTCCAGAAATAAAATATCCTGAATCAGATAGAATATCCCAACATATTTGAAACCAGTTTTGACCATATGTGCATCATTGCAATCATTTTTTAAGTTGTTGCTTTTTTTAATTATTTAGTCCTTTTAGAAGTTCTAACGATCTTACACCAGAGCACTGAGGAACAACACTTAACCATGTAGTTCAAACCTCATTCCTTACCAATGGATTGGTAGGTAATGAGGTTTGAACTTTCTTGTTAAGTTCTATCCAAATTATCTTAAATTCGATCCAAATGTAGATTTTTTACGTACTGGTAGAAAAGACTTTATTCCTATTACACTAGATAGTTTACATTCATCAATAGATTGTGTTTAAAGAACTAAAATCGTTATTATTACTCATTTTAATCAGATGTTTTGCGCTTGTTTTAACGGTGGTAATAGGTTTGTTTACTCGAAATTTTTTGTTCTGTATATTCTTGCGTCTATATTTAGCATAACAAAAGTTGAGTTTTAAAAATCGTGTATTAATAAATAAAAAAGGTAGAGATTTTGAGTGGTTTTATAAATTTAAAAATTTATTTAATAAATATAATTTTATAGATCATTATCTATAAGTTTAGAAATGATTTCTTTCTATAGAAATCTAACATTTTTCAAGTAATTATTATAACTATTTAAGTTTTAAAAATATGCTAAAAATAAAGTGTTTTAAAGATTTATTTCGTTTAGAATACATGCTTTTTTGTATTTTTTAATTTTACTATTTGACCGCTTAAATATTTTTACTCAATAAAAGAGGCCTGGTTGCTTAGCTTGGCGCAGTTTTGCGTTTAACTATATATCTGCGATATTTAAAATCGATAAAACTTTTTAAATCAATAAATAGTTTTTTTAACGTGTCAGTTTGACCATTATTTAAAATCTTTATAATTTAACTAATTTAAAACTATTGATTATAATTTAAAATTACATCATATTGTAAAGCACTTAGATAGTACTTAAGTTTTTTACGACAACAATGCATCAATGACGTTATTTTCCAAATTTATATCATGTTAATTTTTATATCTTTGACAACTTTAAAGATCAAATTGTTTTTTTGCTTAGATGATAGGGATTTGTTCGACATAGTCGAGTATAAATATATTTATGTTTTTGAGAACACGATGTATGCTTCATTAGCATTATTAACACTGCTTCAATTCGAAAACTCAGAACTGTTTTATGTTGAGAGGTATTCATCAAAAAATGATGGTGATTTCCTTTATTTGAATGAAAAGCAATGCAACTTTGTCACTAATAGCACGTGGGTAGCCAAATTTAATGTCTGTGTATGTTTTGCTGGAAGCACTTTTCATATTCTTAAGAACAAAATGGGGTGCTATACGTCTTCAAATGAATTTGAATCAGGTAAAATTTACTAAACAAATAGCTTAACAAATAACAATTTTTTTTGTATTTTTGTTAATTTTTTTTTTCCTTTCTTGAATTTTAATGAAAAATTAATAATTTACTGCAACAGAGCAATCAACCTACTATTATTTGTTTAGACAAAGCGTGTATATTTGATGCCTTTGCTTATTTGTTTCAAATATGTGACTATTCAATTTTTTAGCAAATCGTTATTAAAAAAATTACCGACTTATTCCATTATGAAATCATGTAAAATTTTGAAAATAATAAAAATGCATTACGAGTTTGATAAAAAAAAAAAGAGAGAAAATTTTTTTGAACTAAAGATAATTGTTAACTGTTACAGGTCTTGTCACGAGATTTTGCTGCGTAACAGGAAACCGTAGCACATTTGAAACGTCATTAATGTAACTCGGCTTTAATCTTTATTATATTAAGATAAGTTGCGTCATTGGTGTATTCTAATGTACCGCATTGTAATTAAATATATTTTAAAACCCAAGCTAAAGTGCATTAAAGCATAAGTACAATAAATAATAATAACAAAATTACAAACTGAATCTGAATTTGACATTTAAAAAAAGTCATATTTTTGTTATTGCTTATTTCTTACCTATATATTTTCTTATATACGTCATTGTTATCATATTTTCGGTTTAATCAACCTGTACAAGTTTCAAAATGAGTAAAGCACTTTATAGAAAAACACAACTTCATGGACTGTATTTAGAATATTCCAAAACTGATTTTCCGAAATTGAAACCAGAGGTTTTAAATTTAGATTATCAAAGTCGAATTCGGAACCGGAGCTGAAACTACTGGTAGAGCTTGAGTGCTAAATAAATCTCCACAACCATTACAAAGTAATAAAAAAAATAATTGATCACAAATCGTGATTTTCAATTAAAACATTTAACGCATGCGCAATCTCAACATTCTGTATTATTCAAAAAAGGTTTTATTATTTATTTAAATTTATTTTTTATTAATATTATATTAATTTATTTTAGTTAAATGGAATTTATTTTAATTTTAAACGGATGTCATATTTGATTTAAATGGAATCAAAATCCAGTTTATGTGTGTACTTAGAAAATACACTGAGAGGCTTGATGTTAAGAGATGTGTGTTTTTTAAAAAAAAAAGGGGAATGATGTCACAGCAAATATACGAGAAACAAGGTATTTAAGAAAAAGAAGTAAAATTGTCCAATTCGAGATTCGGTCCACGGTTCTTTTCGAGTATGATAAGAAAGCCTTACCCAAACCAGCTTAACGCGCAATTACTGACTCAGAGAAAATAAATATTATTATATAATAAAAAGGTGTTAATCATCATGCATGTTTTAAATGAACATCATGGTTGTTTTACCAATAAGATAAGGCCATGTAAAAAATGTGTACCTAAACGGCATGGAATAGTTGAAGCCTAATAAATATGTAAATGATGAAAAACCCGGTAAGGCGAGCACACGCCTTACCGGGTTTTTCATCCATTTAAACAAACATGGCATCCATTTAAATTTAATATAAATTCCATTAAATTAAAATAAATTAATATTATATTGATAAAAAACAAATTTAAATAAATAAATAAAACCTTTTTTTTTTGAATAATATAGAATGTTGAGATTGCGCATGCGTTAAATGTTTTAATTGAAAATCGTCATTGTTTTAATTGAAAATGACGATTGTTTTAATTGATTGTCACAATGTTTTAAATGAATGTCATGGTTGTTTTAAATGGATGTCATGTTTATTTTAAATGGATGCAAAAACCGGTATAAGAACAACTTTTATAAAAAGCATTGTTTTTTTAACGGCTACCCTACCCGTACCCGCCCGTTTGTTTGACGGGTACCCAGGCAGGTATTTTTACAATTTTTGAAAACCCTAATTGTTATTTGAAGATTGTTTGCTATTAAATTTTTGTGCCACTTGAATGGTTAAGTTTACAAAACTAAAAAGATATAAATTCGGAACACGAACAAATCGCAATTTACGAATTAAAAAAAACTCCATAAAATTATTCATCTCAATCATAAAATATTTGACAAAAAAAAAAAGGTAAAAAAAAATTGTCGAATCGTTTATGCGCGAAGAATTTTTTTTGTAAGCAACTTTAATCTTTAGTAATATCAATCAACAGAAAATTGTGGATTATCAAAAATCCTTTTATTCATAATTTTAATAAAAAAAAGAGAGACTAGAGCTGCAACTCGCTCATTTGAGAACAACCTATCTAAAGAAAAGAATAATCCAAAAAGATTTTATATCAACATTTTTAGCTAACAGACAGCCATTAATCATATCAACATACTGTGTTCACTTTCTGGTGAACTTTGTACCTATAATGCTTTGATCGCCAACACACTGAACAAGATATTCCAATATGCCTTTACTATTGAGCATCACAATTAAAATCTACCTCAATTTGCTCAACGTATTTCGTACTTCTGCTTTTCTTTTTAAAATTTTGTTTGATTATAAATTTGTACAAAAATAATTTGAGGCACTTGACTGTTATAAATCTACTAGAGAAGATAAAATAAGCCCATACGTTCTTAAACCATGCGCCAGCACAATAACAGCTCCGCTTGCCATAATTTTCCATGATGATGGAGCAAGCAATCGTACCAAAAGCATGGCGTGTTGCTAATTCTCCATTGTTCAAAAATGGATCCAGGACTGACCAAACAAACTAAAGATTAATTTCAAATACTTCAGTATTTGAAATTGTAAAATAATGAAAAAAATCGTTAAAGATAAAATAATGCATCATTTAATATCTAAAGATCTTCTCTCCCAATGTCAATACTAATTTTTTAGCAAAAATTACAAATCCTTCATTATAAATTTACTTGAAACTTTGGATCTTTTGACCTACATGGCCTAACAAAAGTTACTTTTTCATGCCCTATTTCATGATTTTGCGAAAGCATTTGACAAAGTTCCTCAAAAAGGGTTACTTACAAAGCTTGAATCGTTTGGGATTAAAGACAATGTCTTAAATTGAACTAGTGCCTTTTTTTCCGACAGAACACAACGTGTCATCCTTAGAAATGTTGCGTCCGATTCGGAATAGGTTACTAGCGACATTCCTCAGTGCTCAGTTTTTTCGTTCCATCCTATTTATAGTCTGCATTAATGATTTACCAGAACACATAAGCAGTAAAATTAATTGCAAAATATATGCAGACAATACAAATGTTCTCAGTGTAGTTAGCACTTTAAAAAGCAAACATTGTCGCAAGCTGATAATGATAACATTGTTAATTGGACCCAAATATGGCTCATGCAACTTAATGTCAAAAAATGTAAATTTATACATATCAACCAACCCAGATCTGTACCTCATATCTATTTCATCAGTGATAATAATTCCAATAGTGGAGTCAAAAGAATCTTGTTACATACAACAAATTTATAAAAAGATCTTGGCGTTCAATTCTGATGATCTAAAGTACAATAATCAAGCTTTCACTGCTGCTGCTAAGGCTAATAAAATCTTATATATGTTAAAACACACCTTTGTTAGAAAATATATAATAGTCTGGAAAAACCTCTATACAACTTACGTATGTCCACATTTATAATATGCTGTGATAGCCTGGTGCCCTTATTTTAAAAAAGATATTAGTGAAATTGAAAAAATACAACGCCGTGCAACAAAAACATCTTATGAATTAAAGCACCTTGATTTCAAGACAATATGTGGTTATTCTTATTTTAACAAATTTTTGAAAATCACCTCTACAAAAATAATTTTAAGCCCCAAAATTTTCATGTCAAATAATATTAGACGTCCAATTTGCGTAACAAACTTCAGAGGCCTGGTGGGGGCCTTAAAAATCAACTCAGAAAGCCAAATTATCTTCTATATGGTATATTTTGGACTAGTTATTAATAGTACGGTAGGACCCAAAAGAAATTGGTGGTTTTTATTCCACATGATCTGGAGAAGGTATCAAAAAACAAATTTTTACGCTTGACGCGTTAATAATGTATAACTATGTATAACTGACGCTAGTTTATTCTTCATATTTAAGCAAAATTCTGAAAGTTAGTATTAGAGCTAAGCAATATTAAACTTTATATAGAAATGGGCATGTCACTGGCTCCCCTTACCCTCACCTGATTATCGGGGATTTTATTCCCCAACCCCCCTCTTCCTTCGTTATTGTAGGGCGACGCTCCCCAAAATTATTATGAATATCTATTGTTTTATTTATTTTTAATCAAAATTCTGTTTAGACTAAAATTTTCAGAAACTAAGATGCCGAGATTGAAAAGACTGAGAACAAAGACATCTTTTTGAAGAAGATTGAAATATTTTCAACAAATAAAGACATTATTCTCCACTTTCAGTTTAGAAGATCTGGTGACAAAATAACTCCAACAAAAAAGCTAGCTGCTGGTACCATCAACATCATACAGAAAAGTGTTCTGGTCTTGATTATGTTCTTGGTCTTGATATGTCCTTAAAACTTTCTATTTGCAGTTTAGAAACATTGGATAGACGGAGAATAAAAGAATGCGATACTAACTGACCTCTTTATAAGGTAGGCCAAACAAAATCTAATTCATATTAAAGGGATAGATTACCATAAAATACACTTCAAAAGTTTAGTATAATACAATATTTTATAAACCTTTACATATACTATTACAGGTAGCCTATCACCGATCTGATCAACAGCTGGGAGAATGTAAAGAAAAGTAAGTGTAAGAACTCAAAAAAACCAGGAAAGAACTCAAAATGCTAGACAAGATTTCAAAAAGAAAACTAGAATGACATAAAGGAAACTGTTGATCTTTCTAATTTGATAAGATTTGGCACGTATTCCATTAGTAATACTTTCTTGGCAACTCAGATTGAGAATACATAACTCTCCAAACCAATTCCTGATCAGTTTCAGCATTTAGAGAAGTCAAACTTGATAAAAAAGTTGATTTTTAAACAAAAACAGCCACTAGGACTTGCACCATTAATTAGAGAGAACTCTTGGTATGTGGTGCTATGTTGAGCAGTCAAATGATTTTCCGATACTTTAAGTAAACTTAAATTAATGAACTTCTGAAAATGATAGTTCTGAAAGAGCTGTAAAACTTGTATCAGAGTTTGTGAACAATTTTCACTATGAGGTTGTCAAGAACTTCTAATAGCTGCGCATCAAAAAAGAGATCAGCTCTGTGGAACAGAATCCATGGAACAGTTGCAGCTAGCCTATTAAACAAATGACATATTATACTTATGCATGGCATTATATTATATTTACTTATTAGGATTTTAATACTTATATTGCATGGCTATATAAATATTATATAGAGATGTATTTTTTTTAAATAGCAAATAAAGCGATTTCAAATATAATTTATAAAGAAATTTCAACTATTTTGGGAGCGTGCCCACTCCAATGAATGAAGAATGGGGCGGGGAAGAAATCCCCAAATATCAGATGAAAGGAGGAGGGAGGGATGGGGGGGGGTAGCCATATTTAGTGATACATATATATATTACTATGTATAACTGACGCTGATTTATTCTTTATACTTAGGCCAAATTTTGAAAAATAATACTAATCGTTATTATGGCAATATGTCCGTCCATAAAATTAGCGCAAAAACAAATGAATATTCCAAAATATTCAGGAATCAAAATGTATTCATGATTTCAATATTTATATTGTCTTTTTTTTTAAAGAAAATATAGTAATTTTGAATAATATGATTTGTAATGAAATTTAGATAACTTTGGGGGCGTTGCCCTCCAATAAAGATGGAGGAGGATGGGGGGGGGGGGAAGGTAAATTACCCGAGAATTAGGAGCGGATGTGGGTATATCAATTTCTATATAAAGGTTATTAATGCTTAGTTCTAGTATTAACTTTTACAATTTTGCTTAAATATGAAAAATACATAGTAATGCCTCGTAAAAATTCGGATTTTTTTTACACTTTCTCCAATTTACGTGGAATAAAAACTGCCATATTTCTTTTCGGTTCTACCCTACTATTAATAATTAGTACAAAATACACCATTTAGAAGAAAAATAGGTTTTCTGATTTGATTTTAAAGGTCCCGCCAGACCTCAGAAATTTGATATGTTTATATACACAAATTGGACTGGCGGGATTTTCAAAAATCATCTAACATCAAAATTTTGGGGCTTAAAATTATTTTTGTAGTGGTGGTCAACCATTCCAGCTTGAAACAACTTGATTTTCAAAAATTGGTAAAATATGAATCACCCTAATGGTTATCGCAAACGCTTTCATCGGGAAGTTTATCGCAATTGCCTAGTTCGATTTAACTTTTTTGATAATCGGGTTGCAGATACTTGGAATGGTTTGCGAAATAATGTTGTCAACGCTTCTACTATTGACATTTTCTAAAAAAACTCGACCAGCATTTATCATAGTTACCACAGTGCCTCGTTTTCCGTGTCTGTTACTGCAGCTATACGAGCTAGCTTGCTACATAATGATGAACATACTGTTAATTCTGTTCCGTGTAACTTTAATTGTGTGTATACGTGTGTATACCGCAATTGTAATAATAATCATTGAGTATTTGTTGTTTACTCATCTTGAAAAGTAAGTGCAAGTAGCTTAAACAACACATGTTACAAAACTGAAATGCAAACTGATAAAGAAATGTCTTTGTCTTTTATTCATTCAGTGATAAAAAACAAAAAAACAAAAAAACAAATAAAATAAATCTTTTTATTGTTTTATAAAGAGGTACTACACCAGGCCTCTCTATGCTGAAAAAAATAAAAACAAAGAAGCTACAAAAAAAGCTGCAATTGTGTCTCTAAAAGTTACTTTGTTATGCTGTCTTTGAAAGCATTAATTGATGGAGTGTTCACTATTGCTTGGAAAAGCGCATTTCACATGGGACAACAACTCTATTTGAAAAAACGTTTCGTCGTTCTTCACAATTTTGTACAAGCTTGCATTATAGTTTTTGGTTATGCCCTTTATAAATATACTTGGCTTTACTGTTTGAAAGTTTTTGCGGGACGAAAAAACTGACAAGTTTGAGTTGACTTTAAAAAATTGGTTTTAAATTGTTCAATAAAGTCTGTTTTTCACGGCGTTCTTAAAATGTTGTTAGACGAGGTGTTTAATAGATAATTGTTTTTGTTTTTGTTATTCAATGTTAAATATTGTTTTTGTTGCACAATGTTGGACATGCAGCGACCAGGCTTGCACAGCAAACTCAAGGTGAGGTTGTATGTAAATATGATACATCTTACGTTTCTTAATTACAACTTTTAAGTTCTCAAATACATCTTGATAAGGTGTAGTCACCGCAATGAGTTATACTCATTACGATGTGACCAGTAAACTCGTACTTCGGCACTGGAGAAAAAAAATTCTTCTCCATTAGCAAAGTACGAGTATACTCGAAGTGCTTATTTTTTGTCAGTTATATTCAGAATAAAAAATACTATATAATTATTTTAGATAAAAATATTTTATTTATTGAAATGATGAAATCTAGCCTTGGCAATGAGAAGGAAACCGTGAAAAAACAGCCTCGGCAAAAATTTATTCATTGCAGACATTATGGCTCGGCAAAGAAAGAAAGCATAGTTTAAAATAGCTCGGCAGCGAACGTGTTAAACTCAAGAAAAACTGCCCGTAAAATAAACTTGTTTTTATTTACGCTTGGACTTTTTTTTTTTTAAACATCTTCGCTTCCAACAAGGCTGCAAGCAATCACTAATTAAAGTTAGAAGTTACTGGAAGAAAAATGATGAAGATTGTAAAACAAGATAACGATTGACAGACAACTTTAAGGATTGCAAATAATATCAATCAAGAAAGCAAGATAAAGGAAGCGAATTCCGAAGAACTGATGTTCGAGGAAAAAAAACTAGACAAATAAGAGTTTTTGGAGCACTTAGGAACAGTCACAGAAAACAGATGAGACTTAATTAAATAAAAAGTAACATGAGAATAAATTTTAGTAGACGGCACAAGAGACGCTAGCTCTTTAGAGCTGTGCCCATTACAGTATTTGTAGAAAAGAGAAAGAGAAGCAACATTACGACAATGTGATGATGATTAGAGGTTGGCTGCTAGAGCAGGTCCAACAATGTTTACAATGCGATTTTGCACCTTGTGAAAAAAGAAAGGACATTATAGAAGATCCACCCTAGATATGGCAACAGTATTCCATACAAGGCTGGATTTGAGATTTATAGAGATAGAGACTAGAATCCGGAGTAAGAAAGCTTCGAGCTTGATAAAGAAATGCAACCATAGCAGATGCTAATTTTGCAATGGATTTGATATATGGTTTCCAAGAAAGAACAGAAGAAAGAGTTAACCCTAGAAGATATAGGTTAGATGTCTCATTGAGTACATTACCGTTCATAAATATAGGAAGATCTAAATTATTGCGATAACTATTAAAAAAAAAGCTATTAGCTGAAAAAAAAAGGTTTTATCTAAATTAAAGTTCACCAGCCACTATGAGCCCCATGCTGTAGCAGAAGCAAGATTCTTTTCAAGCTCAAAGGCCCCATCCAAGCAATCAGAGAGTGTTGTCTTCTTACCATGACAAGAATAAATAGTAGTATCATCAGCGAACATTACCACCTTAAATATCAGAACATCTGGATGCTTGTTAACGTAAATTAAAAAGAGTATAGGGTCAAAGATTGAACCTTGAGGAACTCATAAAGATACAGAATAAGAAGAAGAGTGCTGTCCATCGAGGACAACTTTTATACTACGATTGGAAAGAAAGGATTCAATAATCTTAAAAATGCTACTAGATACACAGTAAAAAGAAAGCTTATGGGGAAGTCCAGCATGCCAAACTTTATCAAAAGCTTTATAAATATCGAAAGCCATAGTCTTAACCTCTCCACCTTTATCTAATGCACGATAAAATCTATCTGTTATTACCATTAACAAATCAGCTGTAGAACGAAAATATCGGAATCCATATTGATGATCAGAAAGTTATTCTAATCAAGATAAGTGTTTGTTAATTAAAGATTCAAAAACCTTGCTTATGATAGGAAGAAGACTAATGGGACGGTAGTTAGACGAATCGAATTACTCCTCAGAATTTTTGAAAATAGGGATAACAGATGCCGCTTCTAGCAGTCTGGAAAACAAGACTATGATAAGCACTTGTTGAATAGTTTTGAAAGTATAGAAGATAGCTCTGGAGAACACTTCTGCAAGACTATAACAGGTATGTTGTCCGAGCCACAAGCGGTAGAAGAGACAAAGTAGGAAATCACTTTAGATACAGAAGCTGGAGTGATACGAATATCAAGCAATGGATCAACCTGTTTCACAGTTACATCAGGTAGAACGCAACTAGTGTAATCAAGAGATGATATTGATGAAAAGTTCTTAGCAAATAATTCAGCTTTGTCTTTAGGTGAGATGACAAAGTTTGAACCATGCAAGAGAGGTGGAACTTCAGATTTGCTCTTATTATTGATACTATTAAAGACTCTCCAGAAATCACGAGAGCCCAATTTTTGAGATGAAATAAGAGATTTCATGACCTGAGAATCCCGGGCTTTGGCGTTTGACAAAATCTTTATACATTGGTTTCTATCAATGATAAACAGACGTCTGTTTTCTGGGGATTTGTTTTGCTGATAGATATGGAAGTAATGGTTTCGATTGGCAATTGCAGCAGCACAATGTGATGAAAACTATGGAGAAGAAAGAGATTGACCTGAAATTATTGAGAGGGAATAAAAGATGCTATGCCAGCCTGAACCCACGAAGTTATGTAAAAAGCACATTTGTCAACAGGAAGATGAAAGATTTCTACCCAAGGGTCATCACGAAAAAAATTACGGAAAGAGTCACAATCAGCGTTAAGGTAGTTGTAAGAAGTACGATGATAGGGGAATTCAGATGATGAAGAAGAATGAGATAATAGTTTTAGAGAGATCAAACTATGATTAGAAGCACCTAAGGGTGAATGTGGAGAAACTGAGCACTGACTAGGATCAGAAACAAGACATAAGTCGAGTAGAAAAGGTAAATGATTTGGGTTGTCTGGAAAGCGAGTTGGAAAGTTGACTACTTGAGTTAGAGATTGAAAAAGGCAAAAGTTGTGGGTTTTAATGCCTGCAGAATCACTGAAACTATAGCTAAGCCTTTCAGTGTGATGAGCATTAAAGTCACCAACAACGACAATATTGGCTGATGGATAAAGAGAGTGGGCTTATTCAATTTGATCAGAAATAACATGAAAAAGAGTGAAGTCTTGAGATGAAAGAGAGCGATATAGAACATAGAGAAAGGTGATAGAGTGAAGTGGTGCTAAACAAAAGCACACAAAAGAATAGTCTGTGGATTCAAACCTAGTTTCCCCACAAATGGGCGAATTGTTACGAATATAAATGTCCAGACTAAGCATGTGACCATTAGAGTCTTTACGAATTAAAGGAAGATAACCATTAACACTAAGATTGATAGATGAGACAGCTGAACTTAAATTAGTCTCACAAAGAGCAAGTAGGTCCGGTGAAATTTGCAAGAGATAAGACTCAACAGAAGAAAAGTTACTTCGAAGACCGCGAATATTAGTGAATGATAGGTTTAGAGAACTTGGTAATAATGGTGGTTTTTTGTGTTTTATAGTTTTTGGTACTTTATTCATTTTTAAATTTGTTAAAAAACTTGACTCAAAGCATGGATAGTACTCAGTACACTGCTTAATAGCCCAAACAATTGCCTCTTTTCTGTTAATAAATCCTAAGCTGTAACAAAGATTACAAATGCGGCCTTGGCAAAGCACACCAAAAGTACAGACAGGGACACCATCCATGCGCATCATGGCACTGTTAATATTTTAATACTTTTTAGCTGTTAATGGAATCAGCCCCTATGAGAGCTGATTCCATAAACAGCACAGAGTTCAGGAAACCTGGCTACCAGCCGTCCTCAGAACGATAAAACTGAGTTTTAGAGCTATACCCTGATTAGGAGATAATAGAATGAGTTGTCTAGTCATTAAATCAGAGACACAAGCAAAACCCATGCATTGAGTCAAGAAGTTTCAGCATTCAACATCCTAAACTGGAAACAATGTATTAAAAATTCATCTGTGCCAGCCTAATAAATGAAGAAGTGGGGTGTGAGGCTGGTCAACAGATAGAATCTGTTTACCCCTTAAATCTTTGCCTATGAGGCCTTCTACAAGACAGTAGCCGGATGCATTTAACATCTGCCCAAGATAAGTATTTTTATCGAGACATCATCTCTAGCCTTTACTCAACCAAGAGCCTCAAGTCAGGTGGTGTTTTAAGTCGGAGTTGGCATCTCCTAGCCTTTGTCTAAAAAAGCGTACCCTACAAGACAGCAGGACACGAGGCAGATTGTATTGGGTTACATGTTACCAGTAGCAGGATAATCTGACCTGACAATGGTGGATTGTGACTAATACGTGCCTATAAAGGTTTTAATTCCAAAATTGAAACTAGATGTGCCGGCTGGGTTTAGTCTTCTGTATGGAAGAAACAATGAGGCTCTAGAGATATTTTGCAAGGAGACAGTTTACCATTTTTTTCAACCATACCCATGGTATAATAAACCTCAGGTTTTACACGAGTTGTTAGTTCACTCATTAGATAGTTCCCCAAAAAAGCTATCTTTTAAGTCTGTATAATGAAGAAGCACTGGAAATCAGAAAAAAAATTGTAAAAAATTTCAAAGAATTATTTACATTTAAGGTTTCTAGAAAGGAACAAAATCTGATTCAAAAGGAAGACTTCTGGGTAGTTCAAATGAACTGACTTCTGGGTAGTTCAAATTTTAGCTAGCTGCAGAGTAAAAAGAAAAAAGATTTCCCAAAAAACTTTTTACTTGTATAAAACTTATAGAAGTAGAAAGTTTTAAACTTTAGGGAATAACCTTTTCGAGTTAAAAGTTATGACCATTTTAAATTTACAATCTCCTCATTTTGAGGATATCTTTCGAAATATAAATGATTATTAGATGAATTTAAATCCTTGGGTGAGACAGTAAAACAATTTATCTTATTAACATATTGGCATCGCATTCGTGGTGCGAGGCTTACTTTTTTACGTAATTTTGTTCCTAGGCTTTAATCGCCATAATTCTTTTTTCAAAACATCATTTGACACAATCATAAACATATTAGATGTCCAACTTTCGGGGCTTTATTGGACGAAAACCAAATAATTGACATTCGTAAGGAAAAATGCGTGAACTTCCTAGTTAACTACCTCACCGCGGTGCTCTGTAATTTGACCGTAAGTACTTCTGGTAGCACCTTAATAACCACAAAAAAAAACCGTTATTAATTTTTATAATAAGTTATTAAGGTGGTGCAAGACGACCCGATGACCTTATTACAGAGCACCGCAAAAAAGCATTTAACTCCCCATAGCACCCGATGGATGTTATGTTGCCAAAATAAGAAATAATTTAATTGTGTAAACAATATAACAGCATTGCTGCTTTTTTGATGTTTATATCTTAACTGCAATTTTCAAGTTTTTATCTGTTTCTTATCTGTCAAATCATAACTGTGGCTTGTAACTTATTATTGAATCTCCATTTTCTAAAAATCGTTTTCACGAATTAAGACAAATTAAATAGTTTACCGGGCCAATAAAGTCATAAAATAGTTCATTTATTTGGATTATAAATATTTCCAAATAATTAAAGTAGGTTTTACATTTAAAGATTTATTTGGGTCAACCCTTTTATCACTTTAAAGTTCTCCTGTCATGAGATTTGTTAATGCAACTCGCCACTCTTTAATAATAGTTTTCACCTCTAGCTCAGTATTTCTTTTTTCATAAAAAATTCTCAATACAAAATTATTGGAGAGTGGGATAAACTATTGAAAGAGACTAGCAAATGACAAAAAAATTTCTTGGCTAAAAGCTTGCTGGATAAAATTGTTCACCACGCTTATACCAAAAAAAGCAAACGCATTTAGAAAGTGACACATTAATGTTGGTGGACGTAAGATTACAAAGTTCTGGACGTGCATCTGGTACCATCAATGTTGAACACTTGAACCCAATCGTAGAAACCTCATGAAATATGAATTTATTCAATTCATTCTGCCTGTCCATTATCTCTTTTATCTTGCAATTAAAGATGACGAGGGGGCAACTAATATGGTAACTGATACTTTTGGTGACAAAGACACATATTACTTTATGTTAAAAAATGTGGTCTGAAAGGTTATGTGCGTCTAATTATCATTTATCAGTTTATTATAAATAAAAATGCATCTTTAATCAATAAAAAGTTGTTAGTTTACATAAAAACTATATGTAATAATATGTGAATCAAATATGATGACACATTGCCCTTCTGGTGGTGGAAAAAAATATCTGCACTTCAAGTCAATCGCCTCAATACATTGTCATAGCTATTTTGCATATGCCATATTTTCACTCATATATTATTTCATCGTATTTAAAATCATAAATCTTCTTTAGTTCCAAGCATATAGAATTATACAAATCACCACTAATGTTTGAAGGAAACTGTTTGTTTAGCAAGCGCTAAAAAAAGAAACTAAAATTAGATTTTTGAACTGGGTATTAGCGAATAGTAGAACGAATAGAAAATGCATTGACCAAGTTTTATAACGATCTTATACTATTCATTAAACGAATAGTACTATTTAAATTCAATAACTGGTTTTGTTAACACTGCCGACAAATCTTAATGGATGCTAGAATCAACCTATAAGGAGTGTTTTATTTGTGTTATAAAAAATATTCAACCATCAACTCAAAAAATGTGCTGTAGATACAAGTGGATAATCTTGAGATCATGAAACAAGTGTTTCAACAAACTTCATGAACTTACCATTGTAGGATTGTGTAACTGTTACAACAATTTCAACCCATAAATTACAAAAATTTTACAAGAATTAAAATTAGTATAAATGTAAGCATTTTAGTTAATTTTGTAAATCAATAAAAGTTCTTACATTTTTGTTAACTCACAAAGCACTTTAGGGGAGAAAGTAGAGAGTATACGCTCTTCTGAAAAAGCTTGTTTTGAAAAGTGCAAAGGTGTTTCTAAAATAATCTTCCATTCTAACTAATACTCTAGTTAATATTGCTCTTTAAAATGATCAGCTTTAGCAAGAGTTAAAAAATACAAAGTCTTTTAGGAAAAATATTATCAAAAAAAAGATCAGACACTCAAAAAAGTTTCATAAACATTTGATAATGAGGCTATCAATAGCGATATCAGTTTCAATAAAGGATGTTAAAGGTTCTTTATACACTAATAAAGTGATAACAATGTTAAAGGTCATTTAAATACTTATGGAGGATTTATATCAAATAATGACTTGTGTGCTGTAAGAATGAGAATAAAATATGAGAAGAAACCCGTCAGGACAATGAACTGTGGTACTGTTACAGATAGTATGCCAGGTGGACACATAAAGCTTGCACAAGTACAGATAATATTTATTTTAAATAAGTTTTTTTAAAATGAGATGTATCGGTAAAAATCTGCGCATGTTCTCATGTGGTGTTTACGGAAAATGTGAATTATTTTAAATAGCACATTGTTTTAAAATGTCATTGTATTTGTGTTATTCAAAATTGAAACAACTTTCCCAGTAAACATTGAACAGTTGGTAAATAATTGGCCCGATTCTAATAACCAACTACTAGTTACAGTTGGCTATTTAGTTGGTACCGTGAAACGTAACGCTTTTACCAACACTTAGCCAACTGTTTTATAAACTGTTGACTAAGTGTTGGGCCGTTAATGGTACATTAACGCCCAACACTAAGTCAACAGTTTATAAAACACTTAATGATTTTTTTCGCGATTTTTTAAATTCGCTTTTGCACTTTAATTTAAGTGCAAATGTTATAAATGTTTACAACTATTTTTACAACTTGAGGTGATGGTGAAAAATGAGTTGCATATTTGAAATCAAAATGAGAAATGCTATACAAAAAACAAATTGTTTGCTCGGCACCAGAAAAAAATTTTTTTGTGTTGACCTGTGTAATAATACAGTAATAATCATTGTAATAATAACAGTACTAATAACAATAACAACTACAACTATAATTATAACAGTAGAAATTTACAACAGTAGCAATAATAAAAAAAAAACTAGCAGTAAGCAACCCTTAATAGGGGTTATGAGTAATTAAATCATTAATAACAAAAACATATTAATAACTTGAGATATTATTTAAAAAATTAATTACAAATTTATCTATAAATAATATTTTATTTGACCTTAAATAATATTTATTTTTACCTTTGTTTTAATTTCCAGCATTTCTTAATTAAGCTCCAGCTTCTCTCTAACTGTTTACTAATGATTAATAGAGTAAATTTCACATTATATTAAATTTACAAAATTAAAACCATGTTTCAACAGTAAGCAAACAAATCAAGTTATAACAAAGGCAACTAAAAAAAAAAAGAACATAATTATGCTTGAAATTGTAAAAAAAGTTAAAATCATTTAAATTCAAAACTGTTATTAATTGTTACTATCAATAGTAAAACTCATACTTTGCTTTGTTCTAAATTGTCTAAAGGAAAATCAAATTAACAGACATTAACACTGCTTGACACTTAATTCTGGCAAGTAAGTTTTCTGCTCGCTGAGTAGAAAACTTACTTATTAAAATTTTTATTTCTTACATTTCCACAACGATTAATTTCAACTTGCCTAGACCTATCTCTTTTACTTAAATACAACTATTTTCAAGTTGCCTATTAATATTTACATTAATAACTTCTTTGAGCCTAATAGTATCCACTTCAATTTCACTATTATCATTTAACATATTATTAGTAACCAAATACGCCATGGCCTAGGGACCCGCAAAAAAAGGGGCCCCAAAATCAAATTGCAACAAAATTAAATTTTAATTTTTGGAAAGTGTATACATTTTCATTAGAAAGTAACAGTGTAAAAAATTTTACTTTTTTAGTTTCGTGATTAAAAAAAAAAAAATACTTTAGGAAGAAAATTAAACAAAAAGCATTTTGCAACATTTTGTTCATTAGTATAAATAATAACTTTAACGAACAATCAACTCAACAATTTTATTTAACATTTTTTTAATAACATTACGTTTTTTAATTAAAAGTTCAACCAAGAACCTTAAAAAATATTATTTTCTAGAATTACTTGGTTCAACCTATCAAACCAAGAAAATAACTATGATTAAGGCTGTTTTTCTAATTAATTAAGGTTAACAATAGCAGTAAACATTATTTATTTGCAAAACAGCCTGATTAATTTTCCAGATTGGTATTAAAAACGGCAGTTAATAAATTTTTTTTTAATTATTTGTGCATAATGTTTTAAAATATTTGATTTAAAATAAAATGAATGCGTTTATTTTAAGAAAAATTTTGCACGCTTTTAAGTAAAATATCTTAGTAATTGAAGAAAGTAATTGTTTAAATTTTAAATTGCATTAAACTTAAGCGATATTTTAGACGCTTTCAAGTAAAGTAAATTAGCGCGCTGGGAAAAAAGTAATCATAAATTTTTAACGTTTGTTTTCCTGTTTATTTTTAACAAACTTTCGCTTATTTATGTAGGCTATTTTACTTAATTTTAATAATAAAAAATAGTGGAGTGTTAATGCAAAAAACAATAACAATTAAATTAATTAAATGTGTTCATTTTCAAAACCTTTTAACAGATATGGGAAGAAGCTATGAAAGCTGCAAAAAGAAAGAAAAATAAATAAATAGAAAAAACATAAAGAAACATCGAAAACTTGATAGTTTTTTATTAAAAACAGAATGTCATGGTAATTCACCAACTTCAGCTAATCTTGCAAACTGTGGCATAAGTAAAGAGGCGAAATATTGGATTTTGTAGAGGACTCAATTAATGAAACTCAAACTTTAAACGAGCAATCAGAACTCAATAAGGAGAGAGTATGTTTCCCTATCGATTTGCCATTGAATAGGAAAAGTGATCCAGGACTTTGGGAAATTCTTTCAGCTGAGGATATACAATTTTGGATAGAGAACAGTCCGTTAAAATGTCAAAATGCAGATTATGACTTTAAATCCTTTAAAATGATGTATCAAGATCGCGATCAATATTGCTCAAAAAGCTTGTTAATGGGCTAAAAGTAAATGGTGAAACATTTAATAGAGAATGGCTCATATATTCCCCAGCATTAGGTTGTGTATTCTGTATTGTCTGCAAGCTTTTTGAAAATATGTTTTAGCTTCAACGGGATATAAAGATTGGAAAAATTCAGGGGCATCAATTCAGGGGCATGAACACTCATCAGACCACAGAAAAGCTTCATTAGCATACATTCACAGAAAAAATAACAAGGTTTTTTTAAATGATCAACTTCTCAACGAAATTTGCAAAGAAAAAAAACTACTGAAGAGAGGTTGTAAGAAGAGTTATAGCTGTAATTTGCACATTGATTGAAAGAAACTTAGCTTTTAGAGGTTCAAATGAAAAATTTGGGTCTGAAAGCAATGGGAATTTTATTGGTCTGCTTGAGTTGATTGCTCAGTTTGATCCTTTATTGGCTAAACACATAAAAAATTATGGTGACAGTGGTTCTGGAAAAACAAACTACCTCTCAAAGAATACATGTTTTGAATTAACCGTATTGATGGCAAAAAAAGTTTTGCAATCAATCAGCGACGATGTTTTAAAATCTAAGTATTATGGATTATCAGTAGATTCAACACCTGATGTGAGTCACAAAGATCAACTATGTGTGATCTTGAGGTACATTGATCAAATTTCTAATAAGCCTATTGAAAGATTTGTCAACTTCATTCACATCGATAATCACACCGGGGAAAATTTAGCTAATGCAACCGTGGACTTTTTAAACGTAAAATTGAACTTGGAAATCAGCAACTGCAGAAGCCAGTCTTATAATAACTCAAGTAATATGACTGGAAAATATAAAGAAATGTAAACTAGAACTTTATAGTTAATAAGCTAGCAAAATTCTTACCATGTTCAGGTCATTTTCTTAACTTGGTAGGAGAGGCTGCAGTAAATTGCTGCATTAAGGGAATCAATTTTTTTGGTTTTTTTCAAGAACTGCACAATTTTTTCTCTGCTTCTACAAAGTTGTGGAGTATTTTGGAACAGTTTGCAAGTAGTTCATTGAAATCACTATCGAATACTCGGTGGAGCACTCATGCTGACTTGGTCAAAACCATTCACCAGAACTACAATAAATTACTGGAAGATTTGGTCAAAATTAATGAGTGTGAAGGTTTTGAAACATAAAACAAGAGCTGCGGCTGGAAATTTACTATCGAAAATGGAAACTTTTGAATTTGCTTTACAAACAATAATATGGGATCAAATTTTGCAACGAATGAATGCTGTTTCCAAATCATTGCAAAGTGCATCTATTATTCTAGATACATGAGCTGAACTTTATTCATCTCTTGGAGATTATCTTCTTGGATTAACTAACACATTCGATTTAATAGAACAAGATGCAAAATTACTGTTACCAAACATAGATTATTTACAAAAGAGACACAGTAATAAGAAAGCGCTACTAGGTGAAAACCGATCAGAAGAACCTTAATTAAGTCCACGTGAAGAGTTTAAGACAAACGTTTTTTTAAAAACTATCATCTTACTACAAGTTTAAAAGAAAGAGCTCAATGCTATCAGAAACTAAATGACAAATTTGTATTTCTAATAGACACGAGATTCAACAAAGATAAGCTGAAGACATGCGTTAATCGTCTGGTGGAAGACTACACGGAAGATATTGATGATAATTTATATGCAGAAATTGAACATCTACATCTGTATTTGAAAGAATATTTTAATACTCAAGCTCCTGAATTGTCCCATTTGTTTTTGTACAAACTTATAAAGGAAAAACAAATGGAGGCTACATTTCTAAATACTGAAATCAATCTTAGGATTTTCAAATGTTTCATGATATCCAACTGCTCTGGAGAAAGGTCATTTTCAAAATTAAAATAAACAAAAAATGATTTGCGATCGACTATGTCACAAAAAACATTAAACAATTTTGCATTATTATCAAGCAACAAAGACAAAATGGAGTCAATTATTATAGATTTATTGATTAAAGATTTCGTTAATGAAAAATGCAGAAAAAGATTATGTAGATTTTATAAAATGAAATTGAAATTAAACTTTTAATTACGCTAAACTAAGATTATATTTTTAAACTAACATATTACTTCTAAATATGGGGCCGCAGGCTTATTTTTGGCCTAGGGCCCCTAAAACTGTAAATCCTGCTCTGCCAGTAACATTACTATTGTTAAAGCTGAATAATAAAAAAACGTAAAAGAATCTTACAAATTGTGATCTTTTCTAATCTACATTTAAACTTAAGATTTATTGAAATCCATATCTTTTTATGTTTATATACATATAAGTTGTTTATTAAAAATATTAAACAATATTTTTTTACATCAATTATTTTTAATTTAACAAAGAATCTAGACTACAATGCACAAAATTGTTTAAGTAAGTGATCAACAAATTACTGACTGTAATTTGTTGATCACTTTTGTGTCTCCAAATTACAGTCAGTTTTCCATATTAAATACATAAAATTTTTATCTAATATAAAATAAATCCAATAGAAAATAAATAAAAAAATAGTAAACTTACTCAAATCAATACCAGTTATACTGTGTGAAGTGACTAAAAAACACTTCAGTTCTTTCCAATTGCACTAAAAAATAGCTTTCAGCTCTTTCCAATTGCACTAAAAAATAAAACAAAACTTGCTTAGCTAAGTTGCCTAGTTCTTAAGAATCTAAAAACAAATAAGTAAAAAACCAAGAACAAACAAACATTTATTTATTAAAACTACTATATTTAAACAAATTAAATTAAACAAAAAACAACATCATTTCTCGTTAAAGGCTAAAAAAAATTTTCAGCTCAAATTTGCTTGCAGACCTTGCTTGTAAAACCGTGTGAATAAGAAACACATTTAGAAAAGCCTAGAAACTACTTAAAAATGACATATGCAACATTGAAGTTTAGACGTCAACTGGACTAATTATTAGTAGATGTTTTTAAAAAATTCATACAAATTTACAATACTTTGTTCTTCTATATCGCATAAATCCATCATATGATAAATATGAAATAAAAAAAGTAACGAATAAGTAAACATAAAGAAAAAAATATCATATCTATATATATATATATATATATATATATATATATATATATATATATATATATATATATATATATATATATATATATATATATATATATATATATATATATATATAAATATATATATATATATATATATATATATATAGAAATGCACACGTAAACATACTACTTTATACTCACATATACATTTCAGCTGTATTTTAACTCTTATTAATAGTTAAAATAGAGCTAAAATGTCTAATACATAATAAAATCATCATAAAGTTAAATTAAAAACTCTAACAAATGTCAAAATTTATATCTGAATGTGTAACAAATGAATAAAAGTAAAATATTTGTACTTATCAGCAAAACGGTTATATTAAAAGGTAAAGGAAAGTTTGAGTTTAAAAGTTTAATTAAAAGATAAAAAAGCGTTGGAAAGTAAAAAATTTATAAATTGCTTCATATTATTACTAACGCGACTAAACATTTACATAAAACATAATTAAAAAACTTACGGGAAACTTTTAGGATTCAAAAACACGCGGTATAGAGTCAGTTAATGGTTGGCACGGAATGCCAACAGTTAGCCAACTATAGCCAATACTGGCCCGTCAGTTGGACCAACTAAAGCGTGTTTACTGGGTTGTTATCAAAACAATTAGTTTTATTTGAAATGAATATCTGTATGTAAAATATCCTGGTGTATCAAACAAAACAGTTTCTAAAAAGTTGCGGATTGCTTTAAGAGCAGGGTAAAGCTTTATGAAACGACATAAAGACACTGGTGATTTCAAACGGTGATTATAAACGGAAATCAGGAAACGGAAGAAATAAGGTTTTTGTTTGATAAGATATTGTTAAAAATGTGAAAGCTGCCTCAGACAGATATCCGAAAATATCTGTTTCAACTTTAACGAATAAATTTGAGACTAGGACTTCCACTATACAAAGAGTAAAAAGATATTTCAATTGTATAAAAAGAAAAAGTTACTCGAAGATTTAAAAGTTGATGTCGAATGTAAAACACAAACTGCGTGAGTTCTCAGTAACACAATTTCCCAAACTTACTTAAGTGAAATTTTACATTATTAATATATATATTAATACATATATTTACTCTTATAATATGTTTATAATATTCAATATCGAAATACAATAGTTGAATAAATATCCTTTAAAATATCCACGCAGATTCTTTCTGGTCATTTCTTAAATCATTTACCGCCTTTTTTAACCATGTTTTATTTGAACAATGTTTTACAGCTTTCAAGATTACTCACTTAAGACATCGATCTTGTACTTTGAAATAATATCTCCGCTGTAATTATTAACAAAACAGATATTGATCGTGTTTATTAAAAAAAATCTAATTTTTGTGGTCCATTCAATACATTTTTCCGCCAAAAATAAATTTTACAATTGTGCTTTTTTTTTTTATTTAAGATATTATTTTATAAATTTTTTATTACATTATTTTTAAATTTTCTTGTTTTTCTAATTATTTACTTGTTTTTACTATATATAGTTATTTTGTAACTTTTTTTTCAGAATGCTCAAATAGTGATGTTTCTTTGGTTTCTTGGTATGCTAATGATCTTTTTGTCTGTATAATAATGCCTATCCTTCAGCAAAACTTATTCAACGTTTATTTATATACAAACAACTCTTGGCAACTGGTGAATAGTTATCCTAAAAAAAATCAAGTAATATTTTAATTGTTTTATAGTTGTATTTTTTGTTATCTAACTTATAATTTAGTATATACTTTAAATATATATATATATATATATATATATATATATATATATATATATATATATATATATATATATATATATATATATATATATGTATATATAAACGCGGTAGTGGTAGAGTGGTAGAGTGCTCGCCTCATAAGCGAGAATATTCCGAGTTTGATCTCCACCACGTCCCTGGTAGTACCGCGCTCAACTTGTTTACCCGTGCAGCGGCCTTGTTCGTCGACGTTTAAGTGCAGAAGTTTAAAGGTAAAATTAAAATGTTGTTTTAGTTTAAATTCAAAATATTGGAAAAAATATGCCTAAAGGTAAGCTAATAAGTGTAGAAAAAAGGGCAGCAATACTCACTTTGCTTCAAGAAAAATATACAGTTAGAAAAATAGCTGAATAATTAAACCTGAGTAAATCAACAGTTAGCTATACAATTCGTCGATATCGAGAATCTGGAAGTTTCAAAGACAGAAATTGTCCAGGCTCTTCAACAAAAACTGATGACCGACCTATAAAAGTTATCAGTAAACGTAATCGAATGTTAACTGCTCCACAAATAACAGCTATTTTCAACCGTGATCGAGAAAAAAAAGTTTCTGTCAGTACAATCAAACGAAAATTGCAAAAAGCTAATTTTCATGGTTGTGTTGCTTTCCAAAAACCATATCTACGAAAAGGTAATTAACAAAAGAGATTCCGTTGGGCACAGTTCAACAAAAATTGGACGATGGATGAATGGAAACAAGTACTCTGGACCGATGAGTCAAAATTTGAAGTTTTTTAAAATAAGTAAAGAATTTACGTTAGAAGATCTGCCAAAGAAAAAATGCTAACTAAATGTCTGGTTCCAACAGCAAAGCATGGTGGAGGCTCTAAGATGGTTTGAGGTTGTTTCTCTCTGGGTGGAGTGAGAGATTTGCGTAAAATCGATGGTATGAGAAAAGAACATTATAGAGATATCCTGGAAACAAGTGTGACCCTTTCAAGACTTTAATTAATCGGAGATAATTTTATTTTGATGCATGATAATGACCCTAAACATACTGCATTATTACCTAGAAATTGTTTAGAATCAAAAAAAGCTGAAAATGTATTACGTATAATGACCTGACCTTCCCAAAGCCCAGACCTCAACCCCGTTTAGTTACTTTAGGTTAAACTGGATAGAAAAATTAGAACTGAATGTCCAACATCAAAATCTCATTTATGGAAAATTATAGAACAGGAATGGAGTAATATTCAGAAAGAAACAATTAGAAAATTAATTGAAAGAATGTCGAGAATAGTTAAAGCAGTTATTAAATCAAAAGTTTTTTTGACGAAAACAAAATTTGATAATTATTATGGTTTTTGTAAATTTTTATTGCCTAAAACTGACTAATAATATATTTGTTGAAAATTTATAAAAAATATAACTTTTATTAATATAAATTAAAAATTCAATAACGTATTTACATATTAATATTGCTTTTTTGAAAAAATCTCCATTGTCCTAACTTCCGTGAGCGACAGTGTATATAAATAAGTTTCCATAAAAAGTACCGACTGGTTCCTAAAAGAAAAAAAAATTTCTTCAAAACTAAAATTCACTTGACTGACTAAAATCATTTTCTTTAGAGAGGGAGGGGGTGGTACAATTCCTCCCCCCCCTCCATCCTCCCTCATACACACACAACTACAACGTAAAATCGCCTCTGTATATATATAAATACATATATATATATATGTATATATATATATATATATATATATATATATATATATATATATATATATATATATATATGCATATATATATATATATATATGCATATATACATATATATATATATTTACATATATATATGCATATATATATATATATATATATATATATATGCATATATATATATATATATATATATATATATATATATATATATATATATATATATATATATATATATATATGCATACCTACAGTAGTCGCCAAAAAATTAAGGCACGTCATAAAAAATAACTCAATTTTTACAATGTAAATTTTTATTGAATAAACACAATAGAAAATGTAAAATAAATGAAAAAAAATAAATAAAAATTATCAAAAATTGTTAATGTTCAATAATATAATAATTATAGCATCAAACTATAGCAAAAGTTTAAATGACTTGAATGATATAGTTCAATACTTTGTCGGATGTCCCTTATTATCAAGCACGGCTTGTATTCTTTTTGACATACTATGTACTAATGTTTTAAAAAATTCTCGAATGATTTCATTTGTCCACATTTCTTTAAGAACTTTTTAAAGATGTTTTTCAGATTTTGGCTGATGTGCTGCAACTTTCGGCTTCATTATATTCCAGCAGTTCTCGATAACATTAAGATCGGGTGAACTTGAGGGCCAATTAGATAATAATTCAATTTTATTATCAGTAAACCACTTCTTAACTGTTTTAGCTGTATGACAAGGTGCTGAATCTTGCTGGAAAATGCTGGTTTTAGTAATTTCCATGTGCAGTTTCACTTTGTCTTTCAATACACTTAAATACTTTTGTGCATTGACTTTTTCACCTTTTTTAAAGATGTGCATCTCGCATCATCCTTGCGTGGTGATTGCTCGCCATACCATGACTGAAGGAGGATGTTTTACTGTTTTTATGGTATACTTTGGATTTAGGCGTTCTCCCACAGGTGTTCTAACATAATTATAGCCCGTGCTTCTAATTTGTTGAAACGTACTTTTGTCTGTAAACATTACGCGTTCCCACCATTCCTGTGTCTTGTCTTTTAAACTCTTACAAAATTTAATCCTGGCTTGTAATCGAGATGGAGTTAATAAAGGCTTTTTAGCTGGTCTTCTTGCAACTAGACCAAAGTCATAACACAACCTTCTTCTAATTGTTCTCAAACTAATAGTATGTCCCCTTTCCATAGCAAGTTGTCATAACCTTGCAGATGTTGTGTGGGGCTCACTATTAACAACATTCTTTAAAAACGGTCTTCTCGTGATGTACTCACACGTTTTCTACCACAATTTTTGCGATTTGAATAGTCTTGCACACGTATAGCATTTTGCTCGACACATCTTGATATTTTTAACTGTTTTGCTATACTACTTTGAGAATAGCCCTCCGAAAATAGTGCATTTATTTTACCTTTAACAAAGTTATTAAAATCACGCTTTTTACCCATAATATCACAACTATGGCAACCTGACGGTGTAAAATAAATCAAAGTATCTTTAAAAATCAAAATATAATAATAAAATTATTTGTATCCAAGGTAATGACGCCATAAATAAACAATCAGTTAAAAAAGTTTAAAAAACGTAGCCTGCCTTAATTTTTTGACCACTACTGTATATATATATATTCATATATATATATATATATATATATATATATATATATATATATATATATAGAGAGAGAGAGAGAGAGAGAGAGAGAGATATATACATATATATTTATATATTTATTTATATATATATATATATATATATATATATATATATATATATATATATATATATATATATATATATATATATATATATATATATATATATATATATGTTACACTCAAGAAAATTAATCTATAATTTTAAATTTATATATAATAAGATTCGAGCGTATAAAACTAAGAATGACGTCGCAGTAATTAAAAAAGCCTTGGCTTTAACTTAAAAAAATGCTATAAGATCCCAGCTTAATTAAGTGTAGTATATGCTACATGTTTAGCTAAGCTATTTAGCGAAATTTATTGCTTGAAATTACTCGTTTGTAGAACGTTGTATAGGCAACTTACAAACGTGTTTCAAGCTGAGTATTTACCAAATAATTGTAGATTGTTGGAAAAGCATTAATCTTTAGGTTGAACTCCTTATCAGCGACCATAACAATATTAGGGGTAAATTGATAAAGTTGGCATACAATGAAAACAAACAAAAATGCGTGGTGCTTAAAGTCATCGGGAAAGGTAATTTATGTCTTTTTTTTTTTGCTGAAATTCTTTGTACATTTTTTGTAAGAATAATTTCATATATAATTGAAACTGGTTAATTTAATTTGATATTAGTTATTGTCTTAAATACTTTGTGTTTCAAAACATTTTGAATTATCCTGTAAAGCAGATTCCCTGTGATATTATAATGCCCACAAAAGAAATTATCTCAATATTTTATTCCTAAAGTAAAAAAATCATTTTTTCCTCATAGCTAAAAGGTATTTTTTTTTTGAATTTTCCTCAAGAACTATCAAACATTAAAACCATGCATCCTCTATGTTTTAAAAAAGTTTCTTTGCCCAAAATTTTTTGAAAACTTACGAGAGGGAACCTACGAAACGTGGAAACACTCACAGAGCTCGTTTAACAATCCAGATGACATATGTGTTCCAAGTACTTAGAAGTACTAGTCACTCTCTATGTAGTTATGTTATTTACTTTCTAGCATACTTCAGAGAAGGGTTAAGGATTGAAAGATGGATATAATAAAATAGTGAGGCTTATTTTAAAGATTTTAATTTTTTTCTCACAAATATTTTGGGGAAAAATAGGAATGAAAACCTGTAAGTTGAGAATTATTATTGGAACTAAGTTGAGTACTACGATAAAGTTTCATACTCTTATGGTAAAAAAAAAACTTTTTTAAACGTAAGCATTGTGTCAATCAAAGAAGATAATAGCTTACACGTATTTTAGTAAAAGCAATATCTAACTTTATTATTGGTAGTACTATTGTTAAAATAACATGTTATTATTATGTCATTACAATTGTTTATATTATTACTATTATTAGTAGTATTGTTATCAATAATATTGTTGTCATATTTTGTTAGTTTGTCATTGTTATTTTTATTATGTTGTGAAAATAACAGTATTATTAGTATCTTTATTGTATATTATCACCATGATAGGTATTTATCTAATATTAGTTATTTTAATAGTTGTAAGTTTTCTTGAATGTATAATCTCTATTAAGAGTATATAATTGATTGATGGCTTTAAATATAAGTGAAAATAAGTAACTATTAAAAAAATATTCTTAAGGTTTTACACCTGCAAAAAAAGGACAAGCACTAATAATTTTTTTTTTTCTCTTTCGAAAATTTTGTATATACTTTATAAAGATATATATATATATATATATACATATATATATATATATATATATATATATATATATATATATATATATATATATATATATATATATATATATATATATATATATATATATATATATATATATGTATATATATATATATATATATATATATATATATATATATATATATATATATATATATATATATATATATATATATATATATATATTAAATATATATATATATATATATTAAATATATCTTTTTATTAATTTTTACACCTTTGATATGTTTTAACTTTTTTTTACTTAACAATATGCTTATGTAAAACCTCTATATTTTTGGTAAATATATTGCATTTTGTTGTTGTTGTTTTTAAAAACTAAACAAGTTAATCATATTGCGGACCGGAAAAATTGTATGTTTATATGATAACTTGCATTAAGCGCGTTGAGTACGTACTATTTTGTAAAAATATTATTGGGCGATAAAAAGAGATTTTAATATTTTAGCTTGTTTATATTAATAAACTAAGTTTTAAAAATACATTACTTTTAGCATATTATCCATTCATCCATCCATTCATAAAGAGCGTGGCTGTAAACAGAGATAATAAGTCTATGGAAAATGCGTTTTTGTCTTTCAAAACAAAAAAAGTACATTTTTCCTCAACAAAAAGAATTGCATCAGTCACTTTATTTTCATGCTTTTTGGTAATAATTGCTGGAGTTGGCATTTTTGTTTATATAAAGAAAAGGTGGTATTAATATTTGTTTTTGTTTTTATAAAGAAAAGGTGGTATTAATATTTGTTTTTGTTTTTATAAAGAAAAGGTGGCATTAATATTTGTTTTTGTTTTAATAAAGAAAAGGTGGTATTAATATTTGTTTTTGTGCATTGTTCTGCTTCTTTTGCTTAAAACGTTATAGTTTATATCTATCATAAATATATAATATCAGTTTTATGTTATATGTCTTGACACCAGTATAGAAATAAGTAAATGCGCCCACCATTACCCTTTTTACTCAACTGTCATTTTTATCGTATTAAACACTCTTTTCATATTCCAACATCTTTTGCTGTATAACTTAATTACTGTTTTAATAGAGTAATAAAGTAAACACTGTATTACTAAACTGTATTTAATAATAAACTGATTTTACTTCCATTTATTTTAACTTATTACTTGAAACTTGTTACTTTGCACCTTTATAAATTACTTTGTTGATTATTGTTATCGTTTTTTCTTATAGAAACGAAGAATTCCAGGTAAACATTTATATATTATAAATAATTTACTTTTTTTTAATTTCTTTTTTTTTTAATTTATTAAATTTCAAAGTAATGTATTTTTATATTTAAAATACTCTTCCGTAACTTAAGTTATGCAATCCGATGCCAGCTGCACTTTTAAAAACATTTTTTTAACAATTTTTATATGGTTAAAAGTTTGAAACTTATTTCTAGAAACAATTTAATCAAATTCGTGTTGTTTCTCGCTGCAGTTAAGGCGATTTAGAAATTATTCGAATTCTTTTATTTGGAATTACTATAGATTCTTACTACTATAAATTCTTGTTCTAATCTGTTCTAGTATATGTGTACTGAATATGATTGTCAAAACACAACATTTCTACCAATTTTCACAAAAAATATTAGAATTCCGAACAAGAGAGAACTTATAATTAAGAAAAGTTGCAAATAAACGATCATAACAGATCATATTATTAAACTAAAATTTCATTTCACCTAAACAACGTACTTATTTAAAATCTTATTCAAATTTGGACAAGCAATTATGGTTTTAAAAAGATTATTAAAAAAAAAGAATCTGGGTTTTTCTCTATTTTTATTTTGTTACGGCAAAATTTAGGATTATAATTTCTTTCGTCCTTTCATAATTCACAGACCTGATCATTTAACGGAAATATGTCGTAGTCAGCAAAATATCATACGGACGATTTAATATTTAAAAATCGCCTTAACTACACCTTACTACAAGTTATAAGTTGCTAAACGCCAACATTAAAAAAATCTTTTTATTCAAATAAAATTTTATTTAACTCAAATTACAAAAAGTGGAGGAAAAGGGAGAAAGGCAGTGTCTCCCTGGCCCCTCGGTGTTGTCGGCTCTGTAGGAGCCATTTACAAACTACTTTTCACAATGCAAAAGACCTATAGTGACAATACAAAAAGACCTCTATTATTTCAAAATATCAAAAGTATCAAACTTCACTGCATACCTACCCGTACTCCCTCCCCAATTGTATCATAACAGTCGATTTTATATTTTTGTAAGGAAAAATAACAGAAAAACAAAACTTTTTTTCTTCGATCAATAATTTTTAACTACCTAATATTTTCCCAAATAGGATAAAGATGTTTTATAAGGTGTTCTGCAAGATGCTTTGCAATAAAATTGAATTGACTCAATCTAGCACTATAAAAAAATCTAAAATATTTACGTCTGCCTATTCATCTATTTCAAAGTCTTAATCGTCCTCAAAGCATCATAGTACTTAATTTTTTTCCATTAAATAATCTTCTATACTTAGATTTTTAGGATTCAAACTTTTTTTCTCTTTTAGATGAAATATTTGGAAATTGTTAAGCAAAGGTAATGATGTGAAACAAATGTTGCTCGTATTAAAACAAAAACTGTTTTAATACGAACAAAATGTTGGTGAAACGGAATGTTTTTTCATATCTTTTACTTTATTTAAATAAATCCAACAAAAGCACTGAAATTCATTGAAAAGAATGCATGCTTCATACTTTAACTTCACTTCAGCCATATAGCAATTATAATCTTTTTCTCTGTCACTTTCTTTAAGCTTTTTTAATCTATTATTATCTCTGACTAAAGCGGTAAGAATATTTCGTTTAACCGGCCTTTTAAAACTTCCTAGGCAGAGTAAAGGCTCATAACTTCTAAAACTGACGTTTCTTCTCTTTCAATTATTACGATATTTACTTGAAAGACAGATATTCAGGAATGCAAAAACTAACGTTTCTACTTTTACTTGAAAGACAGATATTTAGGAATATTAAAAGTATTAAAGAATGCAAAAACCAAAAATAATCTGAAAATTCATTCTCAAAAAATGTTTTTGTAGAAACAGATGGTTGATCTACAGAACGAATGTATATTTTCAAAACATCAAGTAACCTCGCAGTCTTTTGCTGGAAACAAACTTAATCATTTGGTTTTAAAGTAATGGATTAGTTAATGATTACTAATTTTAATAATAAAATAATAAAACGTGGGGTTTACGTCAAACACCTACTAACGGTTTTTTTAAAGCTTTCTTAAATATATGAACACATTTTGACCTACTTAAATATTAATGCCTCCAAATCTTACATTAACGTTGTCTCCAGCAAAAGCAATACACTTAGAAGACAATTAATATGTTTGCAGTATTTTCAAAATGTATTTGATATAGTTTCAGTTTCAAATTTTAGTTTGGATACCTCCAGCCTTCTCGTTAAAGTATTGAATAACATGGAAACTAATTACAATAATACATTTTTAATTAAAACAAAAAAGACTTACTCAATAAATAACTTTAAAACTTATCATAAAAATTTATTTATATGAAAAACAATCAAGTCTGTATAAATTGAAAATATATCGCTAACTGGGGCTAACCTGGGATTTTTGATAATAAGTTTATTCTTAAGTTAAATTTATATTTACTAACATAATCTGAAACATAAACCAAAATTATAATGGATTAAAGTTAATACAAAAAATGATCTGTGCTTGGTCAAATTGATTGAAATTTCATTTTCAATGAATTTGACCAAGCACAGATCATGGTGAGCCACTACTTACTATGTTCGTTCGTGGTAGTACGAAGATCTTAGTGGAACTAAGATCATTTATCAGATCATAATGGAAGATCATAATGGAACTAAGATCATTTATCAGATCATAATGGAAGATCATAATGGGACTAAGATCCTTTATCAGATCATTAATGCTTTAGAAAATCAGCTAGGTGTGAGCGAGTTTATTTTTTCTCGTTTTGGCTTTTTATACAACTCGATATGTATTTATCCCAAGAGATACTGACGACAGCATCGAATCTCTTTGGGGTCTATAATGACAACCTAGATCTATGTAACGGAAACGAGCTTGTACAATTTTTGATTAATTTGATTATGCATTCAAGGATGAAAAAGATGAATTTATCAAATTGAATGAAGAAACAAGAAACTGTTTTTTATAATGACTTTACCAAGTTAGATAATTAAAAGCAATACTTAGAAACATAAGTTTTGGTGTTATCAGTTACATCAGGTTTTGATGTGCAAACCTAAATAGGAGTTTAATAAACATGGCTCAGGGCAAAATTTCGTAATCACAATTTAAACTTCAAAATACTTCTCAGGCCCGTTCCGTAAAAGTTGTTAGGTAAGGTGAGGGTCGTTTTAGAAAAAATAAGCCTTTTAGAACAATAACTGCTGATTTTATACTACTCGTTAACTTTTTTTTCATTTGCAAATGACAGTTAACAAGTAAAAATTGTATTATTATATGATTCTTTTGAGTTTCTTATAGATAAAACGTCTACATACAATAGTAGGATGTACAAAACAATTCTTATTCAAAATTATAAAAATTCCAGTATTGTACATATAACTTAAAATTTACAAAACGGTACGTTTACCATAACACGTAAGTTTTGAATTATAAACTCACGCGCTGTCTAAAATGTTATGAAAACATTTTAGACAGCGCGTGAGTTTATAATTAAAATGTTATGAAAAATAAATAAGTTATGTCATTCTGTTGATATAATATGTTAAAAGAATAACTAGGGATTGCAAGTATACGGTATACTAAAAATTTAGTTTAGCGTATACAGTAAAGTATACCGTAAAGTATACCGAAAACAACTTCTTTTTTTTGGGCAAAACCGTAAAACAAGTTTGTCAAAAAGCTTTAACGGTGAACGTAAAAAAAATGTTTTCATTTTTATTTAATGTACTTGTTTTTATTTTTTATTATACCATTAATCACTGGTCACACATTCTTACTAGTTAAATTAAAAAGTTGAAATCTTGGATCAAAATCAGCAACCACTTAAAAATGGATTGTTATTTTGCTACATTAAAATAACCAATGAAAACTAAAAACACTTTAATCATGATGTTTTATACTAAATATGGTATAGCAATGATTAAAGTAATATAGCAATAATTTAGTAATAAACTATTAAATTATCAAGTCAGTTCAAAAAAATTTACAAAAAAAGTAAATAGGTATACTAAACTGTGTTCAAACTTTTAGTATAGCAAGTACGGTAAAGTATACCGTAAAGTTACTACACCGTAAATTTTAACTGGCGATCCCTAAAAATAACGCATCTTATTAATTTAATTATAACTTTTTTAAATTACTTTTTAAATTATATTTTAAATAATATAAAGTATTTAAAAATAAATAATCAATAAAGTATTTTCCAAAATGTCAACAATAAACTGGCAATTATTATGACATCCATTATGAATCTTTCGGGGTTACCGACTTTTAATTTAACTACTTTTAAATAGCTTTCTTGTAGAAATTAAGCATTGTTGTTGCACATACAATCATTTAAACCAGTTTAAGACTTTTTCCATATTTTTGATCTGCAGTGTTAATCTCAAGATAGGTCAATAAATTCCAAATCCATATTTTGTCCTAATGTTAAAGTACACATTTTGAATTTTTAAACGAGTTTTATATTTTATTTATAAAGTCTGAAACTAAATTTTGGATTGAGCTTGAGATGAAACTTTTGGTAATCAAATTCTTTTTATCTAAAACTTCGATTTTTGATATTTGTATAATTTAAACAAGGATGATATAATAGTATGGAGTGAAAACAAAGCCTAAAATTGTTTAAAATTGCAGTTTAGTCTTTGTTGTTTGATTATTCCAGCGGCATGTCAAAATGACGATTTGCCGCTGGAATAATGCGTTGAAAAAGGAAAATTTTGAAATGTAGTGTGTAAAATTTGTTAGCTGTAATTAAAATGGATTACTCTCCTAAAAGTTGACTGGATACGTTTTTAGCAACTGCTCCATCTATCAAATAGTAATCAGAGCAAAATTTATGATCTACGTAAAGTAATCGTTTTTTGAATACCTTGATACTAGGTTTGAATATCAAAGATTTAGATCATCTCTACAACTTGGTTGAACCATATCTTTTGCTTCCCCGTTTAGCTATAGATTTTTTACGTTCTAAAAGAACGTTTTTTCGGCAAGAAACTCTCTAGGATTTTATTTTGTGTTGTAGTATTTTTGTTGAGTTATGAAACAAATTGCTATATTTTAAATAAAGAGATCTAAAATAACTTTTTGTTAATTCGGCAAAAATACTACCAATTCTTATTTAGACATTTATTAAAAAAATTTATTAAATAAACTAGAAATTAAGAGCAAGATAAAGATTAACAAACAACATAAAAGACTGCAAAGTATATGAATCAGGAAAACAAGATGAAGGAAGGGAATTCCGAAGAACTGATATTCGAGGAAAAAAACTAGACGAATAAGAATTTTAAAGCACTTAGGAACAGTCACAGTAAAAGGACGAGACTTAATTGAATGACGAGTAATACAAGAATGAATTTTAGTAGATAGCATTACTGACGCTAGCTCATTAGAGGAGTGCCCATTATAGTATTTATAGAAAAAAGAAAGCAAAGCAAAACTATGACAATGTGATAATGGTTGGAGGTTAGTTGCAAGACCAGGTCTAATTATGTTTGCAATGCGTTTTTGCATCTTGTCTAAAAGAAGAAAGGCATCATTGGTAAATCCGCCCCAGAAATGGCAACAGTATTCCATACAAGGAAGAGCTTGAGATTTATAGAAATAATAAATAAAGAATAGAATCCTGAGTAAGAAAGTGGCGAGCACGATAAAAGATGCAAACTTAGCAGGTGCTAAGTTTGCATCTTTTATCGCGCTTGTTTTTGCAATCGATTTGATATATGGTTACCAAGAAAGATCGGATGTAATAGTTATTCTAAAAGATGAAGGGTCGAGTAACTTCGTTCTCCATCCAGTCTATTATACCTCCTTGATATAAATTTACTTTCTCCAAAATATTTGAAATGACAGAAATAACTGAGATATTTAGTGTAAATAAGCCCCCGGTGTTTATTGGTATTACTTATTTAGTGTAAATAAACCCCAGTTTTTATTTGTAATACTATTGCTAATTTTGTTTTTCCGGTACGGATACTGAAATAATTGAAGATCTAAATATTTCAAGGGCAAAAATATTACAAAGACAAAAACTTTGTTTCGGTTTTAATAAATCGTGAGATTTTTTTGTTTTATATAGGCCTTGACACTTTATTGCAGTTTATAAACCGTAACACTTTATTGTTGTTTATATACCGTAACACTTTATTGCTGTTTGTGGTTTATCTTTGTAATTGTTTGTATTATTTAAAAAATAACAATCAAATTTTTTTTAATTTAATTTGTAGCTAATCAATTAAATCAATGATCTTATATAAAGTTGACTATAAATATTTAAAATTTTTAGATTTTATGCTAAGTAAGTTGCAACATTCCTACAGTTTTTTAGGCAACATTTATGTGACTTTTGTAGGAAGTCAAAAAGCTGAAATGCCTAAAGTTTAAAAATATTAAAATCTTAAAACGCTTTACACCTATAGTTCAAGTAAATTTTTTTAAGGATTTGAGTATTGTTGAAGCGAATGCAGTGGTTGAAAATCAAGAAGATCTAAAAAACAATGTAACAATTTTTTCAAGTTTGTAAGATAATATCATGACCTATTTAAAGTTTACCTAATATTTTGCATTTTTTAGAGAAAAATAGAATCAGTTTTGTAAGCGGTTTTGAATAAAAATGTAATAATTATAATACTATACTGAATACATTTAAAGCCACATCAGTGTACTTGGCACCCTTTGGTAAGGAAGGAGGAGTGAACTTTCTAGTTATATGCTTTACCGCGGTGCTTTGTGATAAGACCGTAAGGTTTTCTGGGAGCACCTTAATAACTACACAAAATTTTTTTTTACAAATAAGTGCTTGAGTTATACTCCACAATTGTTTATTTTAATATGTATTAAATCTATGAAGTTTAACAGTAATCTATTGGTTGTTTAACTCACCAGGTTCTGTAGGGTGTACGCAGATACTTTAACAACAAATCTGCTCGTTTTGTTAAGTTTTGTCAAAGTTTGTTAAGTTCGTTGTTTATGGTTATGAGCACCAAACAACTTTATTGCCAATTAACAAAGAAATAAATTTCGAAACTGAAAAAATATTTTTTTATGGCCTAGTTTTGATAAAATTCACATAACTCAACTAACACAAGGCATAAACAGCTAAGGCAAAAACCTAATTTATTTTCTAAAAAAATAAACGCGGCTAACAAAGGCGCATCAAATCCGATGCCATGCATTTTGGCGTTCATGTTGCTCTGACTGAATGAGTATTTTATACAATAGCAGCACTAAGCTAACATGTTTGCAATAATACGTCGTCGTCAATAATACGTCGTCGATTTTTGCTTTACAAATCAACTTTTTTCAGAATGTTTATATAATTTGGTAATTTTCAGTTAAGACTAAGGAATTAATCAAATAAGTTTGAAATTAAAAAAAACGGAATGGCTACTAATATATCAATTGCAAAATATTTTCGAGAAAAATATTTAAACTATAAAGGGCAAGCCAAAAAAAGTTATTTAATAAAAAGTTAAAACCAATATTCATTCAACTGTTGTAGCAATTATATAATTTTAGTACAGATGATTTAAAAATAACAATTAAAAGATAGTTACAAACCGAGGTTTGTAATATTATTGTAATAATGTAATATCTGAATGTCATCGTTTTAAAAATGGCAACGCAAAATTTGGTGTAAGTAATAAATTAACAACAAAAGATGTCTTTAATAGGTTAAATAGAATAAATGTAAGTTAAACATTATAACAATCAAGAAAGAATCTTGAACAAAACCAGTTTTAAATAAAATGCTGAATATAAAGTATTTTTAAAAAGTGTTTTTAGTTTTTTTTTGTTTTTGTTTTTTTTGTTTTAATAGCCCAAATATTCTTTTTAATAGATTTATATTATTTCGACGAAAATGCAAAACATAAGGACGTTTAAAGTACTTTAAGTAGACCATGTTAAATTAAAATGATTAATTTTAGTTTTTTAGCGTATTGTTTAATTTTTACATTTTAGAGTGATAAAAAGAATAGAAACGAGAAAAAAAATGAAAACGAGGGTATTTACACAAATTTAGTATTGACCGAAGTTTGTCAAGGCGAGTACAGCACTTTAACGTTGTCTGTTCAAAATATTCAATCAAACTTTGTTTGCCAGCATTCTTCTAGTTTAAAAGTAGATGAAAAAAGTACAGACGTAATTCAAGAGCATTTATACTTTGAAATTGAACCAGAAGTTAATATTACTACTTGAAATTATTAAAACATTTATTTTTTACCCAAGATTCTCAAAGTAAAATTAAGTGCAAAAAATCACCAAATATAATGATTGAAATCAATTAAAAGAAAGGAATAAAGTGTTTTCAAGGAAAATAATTTTTTACACAATACTAAACCTGGCTTTATTAGTAGAGTTTACAATCGAAGTTGATCCAGCAATACAAAATTTACAATCGAAGCTAGTTCACCCAGCATACAAAATTTACGATCGAAGTTGATCCAGCAATACAAAATTAGAAACAGTTATTTGTTAATCTAAACGCATGCGCTCATGCATTCTTGTAAAACTTTGAACAGGTGTTTGGCGAGGAGGAGAACTTCAAATAATTAAAACTTAAAACGCTTTCAAATTACTTATTCGGATTGGTTTTTTTTATTATGTCTATAATTTTTGAAATATTTAAATTTATTTAAAAGAATATTAAAATGTTTAAAAATTCGGAACAATAATAAATAAAACAGTAGTACAAAAATAAAGTTACCTGATAGTGGATATACTTATAAATATGTCATAAATATAGTATGTGTCTGTAGTCTATCTTGTCATTATTTAATTTTATCTAGTCATTACTTGGCGCTAATTAGTTGTCATTTAGTCGTTAACTAATTTCCAATTAATTCAATTTGTCATATTTTTTTATTTATTTTACATTTAATTTATTAATAAAATAATTTCATAATTATAAAATAAGTGGTTTTCATTTTTCACCAATTTAAACAAAAGATGTCACAAATATTTTGACAAATATTCGGTATTCGGCCGATTGCCAAGTACCAATGGTTATAAAAAAGTTGTATTAGAAATAGATTATCTCAATATACATTCTATAACATATATATTTTAGTGTGTATTGGATATAATTTATTATAACTGGCATATTGTGACAAATGAAATTTTTAAATTTCATTTATCATAATGTTATCCTAATCGTTTGCTATCAACAAATACTATATGATACCATTTGTTGGTAGCAAACAGTTGTGCTTTTTAGTTATACCTGGTTCTGAAAATAGACTCTAACTACATACATTATTACCGAAAGATAATAAATAAATCTTAGCAAACTCTGCTTAGTTTGGATATTGTTTTGAATTCACTGACCACCACCTGTAAGGGTTTGCGATCCGATCTAGGTAAACAGTTTTTATAAAACAATCAATTTCATTTGCAAATTAATTTTTCTTTTTGACATTTTCATCTATATGCATGTTTTTTATGTGACTTTTTCAGAAAAAAATTCTGCAAACTCATGTATTTTAATGGTTTTCTCATTTTAATTGCCACTTTTCGAAGCGGATTTAAAAGTCTCTGGTGCCACTTGAAGTTTCATCACACTTGTGACGTATCATTTCACTTGTGACGTATTACAGCCTGTTATCAGAGCTGCTAAAACTTTTTGTTATTATTTTTGCGTTTTAACTAATCCTAAGAAACAAATTTTGAAACGTGGGTCAAGAAAAGAAAGAAGCAAATATTGAGTTTTCAACAAAAAAAACACCTCACTTTCATTAAATATTATGTTTTCTATCTTTAACGTTACAACATGTGGAACTACCTCAAAAATATAGTAAGTATCTATTGCTAGAAAGTAACTTTGCCAGTTAATTTTGTAATCTCTTTAGACGATTTGAGGAGTTCCTTTAACTTCGATTAAGCAGAAGTTAAACTGTTCCAAGAAACATGATCAATGTACAAAGAACTCACTTTTGTTCTATTAATCACTTTATAAAACAGTATTTTATTAATTCTTTTTTTCCAACACCTTCACTTTCAACAAAGCTCCAAGCAATCACTATTAGAGTTTGAAGTTATTGGAAGAGAAAAAATTAAGTTTATTGTGCAAAATAACGATTGACAGACGACCTTAAATATTGCAAATTATATGAATCCGGAAAACATGATAAAGGAAGCGAATTCCGAAAAACTGAAGTTTGAGGAAAAGAATTAGAGACAAGTAAGAATTTTTAGAGCACTTAGGAACAGTCGCAGAAAAAAGAAGAGACTTAATTGAATGACGAGTACTACAATAATAAATTTTAATAGATGATACAAGAGACGCTAGCTCTTTAGATCAGTGCCCATTATAGTATTTATAGAAAAAAGTAAGAAAAGAAACATAACAACGATGTGATAATGGTTGGAGGTTGGCTGCAAGACCCTGTCCAGCTACGTTTACACTGTGTTTGTGCACCTTTTCTAAAAGAGAAAAGGCATCATTGGAATATCCACCCCGAATACGGCAACAGTATTCCATAAAAAGATGGATTTGAGAATTTTAGAGATAAAAAAATAGATTCCTGAGTAAGAAAATGGCGAGCAAGATAAAGAGATACAACCTTACCAGATGCTAATTTTGCAATTGATTTGATATATGGTTTCTAAGAAAGTTTGGAAGTAAGAGTTAATTCTAGAAGATAAAGGGTGGATGACTCGTTCATTAATATAGGAAGATCTAAATTATTGCAATAACAATTAGCTTAAAAAAGTTGAGTTTTATTTTAATCAAAGTTCACCAGCCACTGTGAGCCCCATACTGTAGCAGAAGTGAGATCCTTTTCAAGCTCAAATAACCCCTCCAAACAATGAGAGATTGTTGACTTCTTATTAAACACAAGAAGAAATGATAGTATCATTAGCAAACAATTGTATATTAGACTTGACAATATCTGGGAGATCATTAATGTAAATTAAAAAGAGTTAGGGTCAAGAATAGAATCTTGAGGAACCCCTGAAGTTACAGGATATGAAGAAGATTGCAGTCTATCGCAGAAAATTTTTATACTACGATTGGTAAAAAAGGATTCAATAATCTTATAGATGTTACCTGATACATCGTAAGAAAAAAGCTTATGGAGAAAACCAGCATTTTAAATTTTATCAATAGCTTTACAAACGTCAAGAGCAATGGCCTTAACCTTTCTGCATTTATCTAATTCACGATAAAACCTATCGGTTATTACTGTTGGCAAATCAGTTGTAGAAAGACAAATAGGACGGTAGTTAGACAAGTCAGATCGCTCTCCTGAGTTTTTGAAAATAGGGATAACAGATGCCACTTTCCAGCAGGCTGGAAACAAGACTCTAATAGGCATTTAAAAGTATAGATGACAGCTCCAAAGAACAATTCTGCAAGACTATAACAGGTATGTTGTCCGGACCAAATGCTGTAGAAGGTTCCAAGCAGGAAATCACTTTAGATGCAGAAGCTGAGGTGATGCGAATGTCAAATAATGGATCAAACTGTTTGTTAGCTATATCAGTTAAAACGCAACTGGTGGAATTAAAACATGATATTAATAAAAAGTTCTTAACAATTCAGTTTTGTCCTTAGGTGAGATGACAAAATCTGAACCATACAAGAGAGGTGGAACAACAGATTTACCCTTAGTATGGATATTGTTAAAGATTTTCCAGAAGTCACAAGAGTTTAATTTTTGATACGAAATATGAGATTTCATGACCTAAGAATAGCCTTTGGTGTTAGAAAAAACCTTTTTACAATGATTTTAAGAATAGTAAACAGACGTCAGTTTTCTGGAGAGTTATTTTACTGATAGATATATAAACTTAAAAAAATGACCCCAGGATAAATCCCTGTGAGACTATACACAAGTTATCGACATACCATAATTTGTTCTTTTTGATACTAAAATTGCATTTTATCCTTCTTAGGACTCTAAAACATTTTAAAAGTTTGTTTTTTTTATTTTGAATATGATTATAAAAACGTTTTTTGTAGTTTCTAGAAAGATGTTCTGATAAAATATAAACTTGTAATATTTGTTGTGTGCGGTTTTACGTGATTGCATTACTATGAAGAATACAAAACCTCTATTTCTGAAGTATGTTGTTGATTGAAATCTAATCATTTAAAAAATTTAATTATTATTGAATTGTTAATGTTGCATTGTAATAACTAATGCAGCCATATATTTCAAATTAAGGTAAGGTATCTTTTTATAAATTTGCGTTGGTAGAATTGCATTGTTTATATATTTTAATCAATAACGTATAAAAAGTAACTAGAGGTCTAACTCCGGTTTTTTTATAAACTACATCTAAAGCCTAATTTTTTTGTTTACTGTTTCAATCGGTCATTATTATATCGGTTAAAAACAGTCAATATCATATAGTAAAGAGAGTAAAGTCCTAGACTTAAATTCAACGATAAAATTTAATTTTCATAGTATTATCTTTCAGCTTTAAAAATGACCATATAAAGTTTAAAACCCCTTAATATCAGGAGTTAAAAATTTCATATGGTCACAACTTTTGAGTGCTGAATGATAATAGTACGAAACTTAAAGTTTATTGATGAGACTGTGAGTTGCCTCTCACTTTTGAGGAGGAGGGGGTTGAGAAGGGGGATGGGAAGATGAAGTAAAAGAATTTTTTCGTTCCCAGCCTCCAATCATCGCAATTTTTTGAAAAGCATCATTATTTGACATAAGTATAAATATACAAATGTTTGGAGCTTGCTCCATATCTGAAAGTTAGCAATCTCAAACACCATAATATTCTGGATCCCTCACTAATCATTATAAACCCATTTTAGAACTGAACGTTGTGCCATCAGTTTTTATATTTTCTGCAAATACATTAAAGCCAAAAAAGAAACTCTTAACAATACGAACACTACCAAAAGTTGATCCTTTGTAAAAAAAAAAAATTGATATTTATCCTGCTATAAATGATACCAACAAAGTAAATGTTTCAAGACATAATTATCGTAATTATCAATAATTATCATCTGGAAAGCACTACTTATCGTACTGACCAAACTATAGTTTGATTATAATCAATCTCCAACACTATCTGTAAAATCTATATCACCAACAAAAGAAAAAAAAGTCAAAGCTTTACAGCAAAAGTTAAAAAGAAATAAAAAGAAAATTAATTGTTTAAAAAAAATGGTTTCTCTTTTACAATTTAAAAATAGTTTGACTACAAATGCTGCAACTGTTTTAAGCGAGCATTTTTTTGGGCTCTCCTGTGAAATCATTAAAAAACAGTTTTTCAATCAAAATGTTAAATCAAAAGATCACAGATACAATGATGACGCAAAAAAATTTGCTTTAACTCTTCATTTTTGTTCTCCACGTGCATATAACTTCATAACGTGCATTTAACTTCAACCACTGTTGTGTTTTCCTGTCATCAGTTCAATATTATGTAGGACAGTATTACATCTCACTAACTCAACGAAAGTAAAAAAATTGCTGAGTAAACAAAAACATGCTTAAGGATAATTTCAAACGTAGATAGTTTCACTCACACTCGAACAATATTTAATGAACTCAATATTCTAAATGTATATAAATTAAACCTCTATCATGTTCTTATCCTCATGTTCAAACTTGATAAAAAAATATCCCCAAATTTATTTAATTCAATTTTTAAAAAATTAAGACGCATATACCCTACCAGATTTTCAAAAAACAATTATATTCAATCCAAAATATATTATTCAGTTACTAAATTCTCAATTGCAAACCAAGGTCCTAAACTGTGGAATACTATATTAAATAACAAACTGAAAATAAATTATTTTCTAAACTAATTCAAAACAAAACCTAAGCAATTGCTGATGGCAATTAAAAAAAATAAAATTTCTTCTAAAATTTTTAATTTTTCACTATATTTTACTATATTTATATATTTTTTTTTACTATATTGTTTACGAACAATACTAACAATTAACTAACTTGTAATTAAATGTTATTGCAGTTTTTCAAACTTTAGATTGTAATTTGTAATTATTGTAATTTTTTTTATCTTTTGTTGTGTTTATTAATCTTATAGTTCCACGTATAACTGCTTGTTAACTCTTATTAAAACAACATCATCATAAAGAATTGAGATTAACTCAAGTATAATTATTTGTAAATTGAACCAGCTAAAATTATATTTTTTAGCTTAAAATTTCTTACTTTACTAACCAATTCTTAAATTTAACTCTTTAAATTACTAAATATTTTGAAAGTTTAAAAGCTAAATATTGTAAAAAAATTTATATTTTATTTATTTTTTGCATTTTCTTGGAAAATGTTATTTTATAATGATGCATTTTTCGGGGCTTAATGATAAGACTAATTTTGTCTTCTTCTAGCCCCAGTCATGTAAATTTTTCTTTTAATAATTACAATTGTAAAAATTTTTTATTAACTGGCAAATACATAACATTATTATCTCAGAGCCGGAACCAGCTTTTTTTGGTCTTTGGATAGCTAACTTCCAGACATGAAGCAAACGCCAAACATTTATATGTTTATACTTATGTCTAATAAGGTTGCTTTGCAAAAAATTGCGATGATTGGAGGCTGGGAACAAAAAAGCCCCAAATTTTGTGCCCCCCTGCCCCAAACGTGAGAGCAACAAGTTGATGAAATATTTTTTGTACTGTTTCTAACTAAACTAATATTCATCGATAAATTTGAAATTTCATAGTAAAATATTTTAGCTTTCAAAAATTATGACCATATAAAGTTTAAACCCCCCTCAATTTGAGGGGGTTATAAATTTTATATGGTCATTATTTTTGAAGGCTGAAAGATTTTTTTTATTATTTTTTTTTTTTTCCGTTTAAAAATATACATTCCGTAATTTACTAACAAAATATAAATGTAGCAGGGTCGAGAAGAAGACTAATATGTCTTATCACCAAGCCCCTTTATAAATTCCGTAAATATAAAGTTTAATTTTAAAATAAGAAACTTCGTTAAATTTATAAAATAAACAAAAGTGGTAAAATAATGAATAAAACATCTATTAAAAAAAAAAAAAAAAAAAAAAAAAAGTGAAAAATTAGCTAGAAGCGCTATAGGCTTAGCAAAAAACAAAAACAATAAATATATATATATATTAGGATATAAATAAATTTAGCTCAGTCTTTTTCTAAAATTAATAAATAAAAAGATAATACTATGAAACTTAAACTTTATCAATGAATATAAGTCTAGTTGAGAACAGTACAAAAAATATTTCATCAACTTGTTGCTCTCACGTTTGGGGCAGGAAAACACAAAATTTGGGGCTTTTTTGTTCCCAGCCTCCAATCATCGCAGTTTTTTGCAAAGCATCCTTATTTGACATAAGTATAAACATATAAATGTTTGGCGTTTGCTAAATGTCCGGAAGTTAGCTATCTCAAAGACCAAAAAAAGCTGGTTCCGGCTCTGAGATGTAAACTGAGATCCTGGTTTATTCCATGATTTTTTTTTCCCATTTTAGGAATAAACAGAAAACAGGTGTTAATTATAAATATTGCGCTCTTATTATTGATCCTATGGCAATCAAAAAAAGTATAACTTACGACAAAAGTGCAGGTCACTATATTGGTTTTTGTGATTTCGATAAGAATATAACTGTATATGAACCTGATGCTCGAGCTACACAGACATTAGTTTTAGTGTTAGTTGGTTTGTAAGGACATTGGAAAACACCCATTGGTTATGTTTTGTCAAATAAAGTTAAAGCAAGTGATTTAACATGCTTTATTAATAATATTTTGAATTAGGCTTCGACAAACAAACTTTATATCAAAATTATTACATTTAATGGTATAAGTATCAATTTAAATTCTGATGTCCCCTTTGGATTACTGTCGTTTCCTTTGGATGTCAGTTTAACAAAGACATTGACAATATAGTCAGTATTTTTTTATTTAACAACCAACTGATACACATTTTCCTCTATCCATGTCATGCACAAGTTTATATTGGCTGTAGGCTCATCTCAATTATCATCTCTGAACTAATCATTTATAATTTCAACTTTAATCAAAACTTTAAAATAGCAAATTCCCTTTCATTCGACTATGATCCACTGAAAGCTTTCGCCCGATATAGTAATGGTTTCTAATGTATTACGCAATAAAAAGGGCGAAGCCCGATACCTAAGTACTTAAGCCATATATTAATTGACTTTAATAAACTATTTATAAATATGACAAAATCAAAACTGTTGATATTAGTTGTGGCTTTAAATGATTAAGTTATTATTATAATTTCAATATTATTAATTATTAATTTAAATTATTTTTTATAGAGTTTCATACGCTACTAAACGTTGTAAATAGAAGTTGTATTATCAATATTAAAAAAAACGGCAATCGACTTTTGATTTCTTCTAGTCCTTTGTAAATACACATACAACACGTCTTTTTTGCTTTTTTGTTTTTGTTTTTTTGTTTTGTTTGTTTAAAAGATAAAAGTCTTTTGAATACGTTTTATTTTTTAAAGTAATTTTGAGTATTTGGTATTTTTATGATGAACAATAAACTGATAACTTATTTTTTTATATCAATTAGAGCTACTTTAAAAGTCTCAATAAAATATTGCTTATAATATCTTTTTTAAACATATTAGTTTTTGAGTTTTTCATTTTTACATTATAAGTATGAAATTCAATAATATAGCAATGTCGAATAATTTTTTGGTTAAACAAAAAAAACGAGTTCATTAAGTTATTTTAGAGACTACATTTCAATTAGATATTTGGTTGTCATGCGCACTGCTTATTAACCACAATGCAATTTAACATTTTCTTACGGCCAAAAATATAGGGTGGAATGCAAGAAGCGAACTTGAGCAAAGTTCGACTTGAGCTTTACATTTTAGCCAATAGCGGCAGAGTATTTTTTGTTGGGAAAACCCATACTCTGCCGCTATTGGTTAAAATGTAAAGTTAAAGTCGAACTTGACTCAAGTTCGCTTCTTGCATTCCACCCTTATTCTAGCCAAATAATAGATTTAAAACTACACGCATATTCACTACTAAGTCCGGTTAATCTGCTTAGTTGTGACAACGATATATTATATAAACTAGATGTCTAACTTGCTAGATTTTATTGGACAAAAAATAAACCCACTTTTTTTTGTTGCCCGCTATTTGTAAAAAGCGCAAAAGCTGAAGCCGAAGTGTACAATAAAAGTTAAAAATGCAAGTTAAAAGTTCCCAATAAATTAAAGAAAATTCATAAACAAACTTTAATAATTATAAATAACTTATAAAAGTTTTTTTATGAGCCAATGTTTATTAAAAGGTATTTTAATTCATAAAAATGCTTTTAAAGAGTCTGTCGTTTTACTTTTCTATTCACAACTTTAATTCATTTTTAATCGAAAATAAATTAAGGAATCATAAATTATTATTTTAAAAGTATTATAATTTCCGATTAACACTTTTACGTAAGTAGTATTTAAATTTAAAATATATTTACTTCATTTAAGAAAAGAAAAATTAAAAATATTTGTTTACAAATTTAATCCGCCATTTGTAAAAAGGGAAAAAAGCGGCTTCACTTTTCGGATCGAAGTTAGACATCTAGTTATATAAGATATCATTGGTTTTGACTGTTATAGTAAACTAAACCATTTAAAATTTTAAAATACTGAGGGTTAGGGTTAGGGTTAGGGTTAGGGTTAAACCTAACCCTGAGGGGTTTAAGAACTTTAAAATCGGACCTTAAAACTCGTATTTATTTTGCCATTCGAAAATATGTACATGCGGCTTTATAATGTGTGTATTTTAGTCAAATTAGAAATTTTAAAATTCATCTGGAAAGAGTCTATTTCAAAAGAAGCAGTTTTTATTATAAAATTAATAGATACGGCAGTTTAATAGATTGTTTAACCTATGTAAAAACAATTTTTTAAAACAACATTGTTGTATTGGACTCTTTTACTTTTTAGTCCATTTCAAAAATGGACTAAAAAGTAGAAAATAAATTTCAAAAATTTATACATTTTTTGTATTCATTTTGTTTAGCAATGCGTATGCGTATATATTCTAATGATTCAGCCACCCTTGCTTTAACATATTTTTTTGTTTTGTTTTTTTGTAACCAAAAAGCTGTTTTTTTAGCTGATTTATTTGCTCTAGCTTAAGATTTTCATTTTCTTATTTAAGCATGATCAATCAGCTTCAGTTTCTAGCTTTCTTTGTTTAACATGTTAGTACGTAGAGGAAGTTGGGACAACGTGAATCGGATTTCTTTATTTTTTTAACTTTAACAAAATGTAAAATATGTGTTTTATCTTTTTCAAAGCGAAAGAATTGTGGTTCATGAAAAGAAATTGCTAAACACGAATATTTATTATCAAACGGCTCGCAGAAAAATTAAATGAGTTGTGTTAAGTGATTAACTGTACTCCAGTACTGGGGTACAGTAAATCACTACCTGGGGCACAGTGAATCAATGAACACAGTGGTGAACTAATGGTAGTGAATATAATTTATTTGCTGAGAAATACACAGTACACAATATTTTTACGATACTTAGGGTAATTAGATTAGCATAAAATATAAAAAATAGAAATTTTGAAAACTGAGAAGAAAAAAATAATTTTATTGATAAAAAAACTTATTCAACTATCTAAAATAACGACAATTTTTTTTTAAGAAATAAAATTAACAGACTGGATCATCATCATAAGCTGTTAACACAACAGGAAAGATAAAATGACGAGGAACTCAAGCATCCTTCCACGTAAAAGAGGTCTGGATATTTTCGACATGATGTAACTTTTGAAGTGACACTTCAAAAATAACATCAGCTGTTGGAAGAATAAAGGAAAATAAAGGCTTCATAAAAAAACAATATCTCAAAAGAATTTTCTCCCATGTTTTCATTGTGCTTATTGCAAACAATTTTATCAACATAAATAACTAAAAAATTTTTAATAGCAACTTTGACTAAAACTTCATCACTGGGAATCAAATTGTTTTAGTGTTGAAACAAAGTCTTGTTTGTGAAACCACTACTGCCATCCATTTCACTCAATGTTAAGTCACTACTCAAGAAAGTTGCATCACTTGCCTTACTTGACAAACTTACACAAGGTATCTTTTTGCAAGGTTTTTTGGCTACAATTCTTACCTCCAATTGCGTTTTACAATTCTGCTTGGTCTTATTTTTCTTTGTAAACTTTCTTTGTATTCTTTCTGTTTGGCAAAATCATTCTTTTACAGGATTATCTGTTAAAATTATTATTTTTCCTTTTTTTATTCCACCTCTACCTTTTCTCTGTGGCGCTTGTAATTTTTTTCTTCAGAAGGCATTTTTGAGGTTGAAGGTCCTGGCATTATGAATTATTTGAAGATAGAAATTGAAAGTTCAACATTATGAGAGTCTTTTGATTTTGAACTTTGAAATTAACATTTAATTGTTCTATTGGACGATTAGTGACATAACAGCTAAGAAAGACTTCATCCCTCAAAATTACCATATTAAATTGAAAAATTGAATTCCTGACACTATATTTTTAGGCGTAAATGCTTAAGGGAACGCAATACCAACCAAACTTGGATTGTTATAAGTTGTTATGGGTTTACCTGGATTGTTCGCCATAGAAGAAATTGCAGCATGATTATAGAAGGATTTAAGTTTTGCATAGATAATTCTTTCTAAAGGTTGTAGCTGGTGGCTGCAGTGAAGTGGCAATGTCAACATAATAATTCCTTTTTCTTTCGCTAGATCAATTGTCTTAATAGATAGGTGTGTCTCATGATTGTCTAAAATCAATAGAATCGTTTGCTCATTTGAACATTTTGATGTTTTTTTGTCCATGATTGTGGAACAATATTTCTGTTGTGGTCAGCAAAATCACAACAAATTTTTCTAACTGAGAGCGAGTCCATAATGTACCCTGGAGGCCTTCACTACATAATCTTTTAACAATATTTCTTCTTCATTAGTGAAAACAAGTCGGCATTTTTATTTAGGTGTGTACTTTACTTCATCGAGAAAATACTGTTTAGCTTTTTCCACATACCGTCGTAAACTTGGTAAAGCAATTTTAACTTTTGCTTTCAGTAGAAAAGTAATGCCTTTTTTAATTACCATAAGTACTTCATCCTTCATATTTATAGAACTAGTGTTACCAATTTTTTTTCAGTATGTTTTCGGTTTTGAACCATATTGACTAAAGAAAATAAAGCATAAAGAATCATTACTGGCTGTACTGAAACTAGGCGGACAATATTTTTTCAGAATAATATAACACATAAAATATTTATTTAGCTATTTTTATGTACTAACAAACTACATAAAAATAACTAAAGTTATTTTTATGTAGTTTGTTTGTAAAAAATGCATGAATTTAATCTTCAAGACTTTTAATGGAGCACAGTATGCAATCAATTCACTGTACCCCAATTATTTGTGCCCTGTCAAAACAAATTAAGTTCAAGTCTAATTTCTTGGGACATGACATGGCCTACTATATAACACGGCCGGATTTGTTGCCTTGAACGCAAAAAATTAGTGGGCCGAAAAAACACGAGTTTGAAGTTTACAATGAACCGATTTAACAATCTTAAATTAAACTTTTTTTAATTCAAGTAATACTTTATTTTGCAATGCCAAAAAAGTGTTGTGTTGTTGGTTGTAGAGGTAATAATAAGCGAAAGATTGAAGAATGTTCCAGTAACAGCAACCACGTAACATACAAAACTGTGTTTAGTTTTCCTGATAGCAATCAGTTAGATCTTTGAAATTGTTGGATTAAGTTTGTCAACCGAGCTGAATGGAGCCCCACAGAAAACTCAGTTATATGTATCGATCATGTGCGGCCGTGGCGCAGTGGTTAGAACGCTTGCTTTATAAGCAGGAGATCCAGGTTCGAAACGAGCTTTGGACATATTTTCGCTTCACGGTAAGGAAGGAGGCGTGAACTTCCTGGTTAAATGCACTTCCGCGGTGCTCTGTGACAAGACCGTTAGGACTTCTTGGGGCACCTAAAATAAAATTAAAAAAAAAAAAAAAAAAAAAAAATCATTTTGAAGAAAAATATTTGAAAAGAGGTAAACGTATAACATTGAATTATTGCGAAAATCCTATACCAACAATTATTACCAACCAAAACATCCTATCAAAGCCATCTTTAATTCAATCAACCTCAGCTTTACGTAAGCCCCCTGCAGTTCGTATATATTCTCATCCTTTTCTCGATGAAACATACGATTTTAGAAAACATGATACAATTAAAAGCATTATAGATCTTAATGAAAGTTTTTGTCCAGCAGGATTTTCATTTAAACTAGTTGATAACCGTGTGTTATTTCTTCGAATTTATTTCGACGACGGGGATGTTACTCCTAACATTGAGAGTATTACTATTGATAAAGACTTACATGTAAAGCTACATATGAAAGGTATCCCAGTTCCATTGCCTAAATGGTTTAGAGAAGGCAGTGTTTGTAAATTGACCAGTGCCAGTATGCTTGTTAATTTTGTTTCTTATATGCATGAAGTTGCAAAGAACGTATCAAAAAGTGTATTATCAGATTTATATAAATTATCTCTTTATAAACCACAAGGACGTCCAATCTACACAAATGAAATCATTAGATTTTCTCTAATGCACAGATATACATCAAAACAGGCTTATACTTTGCTATTAGAAGAGTTTCCACTTCCTTCGTTGTCTTATTTAAAATCACTCTAAAAGGGTGGCATTGATCCATTATCAGGATTATTATTACTTTTGGCAAATGGTAGTATTAGTGCTGACTGTGTTGTTTTAATTGATGAGATGTATTTACAAAAAGGTGTCCAATATCATGGAGGAAGTTTAATTGGTGCTGATGATGATGGTAATTTCTATTCTGGCATAGTTGTGTTCATGGTGGTTAGCTTGAAAGAATCTATCCCCTTTGTAATTAAGGCCTGTCCAGAATTTCAAATTTCTGGTTCTATGATTAGTTCACATATAGAAGAAACGTTAGATACTTTATATAAAGCATCTTTTAATGTACAAGCTATAATAACTGACAATCATGCAACAAATGTTTCAGCATTTAAAATTCTACGTTTAAAGTTTGGTGAACAAGATAATGAAATATATTTTACTTTTATGAGACACCGGGTTTACAATTTATATCACAGTGTTCATTTACTGAAAAACATTAGAAATAATTTATTAAATTCAAAACGGTTTATATTTCCACCTTTTGATTTTATTGAGTTTGATGATATTATTCATGTTGAAGCTGGAGAAATTTCTTGGAGTTTATTGCATAATGTTTATGAGAAAGATGAATTGTTACCTGCTAACTTAAAAAAAGCTTTCAAATTGTCTGCCCAAACTTTACATCCAGGAAACAACAAACAAAGTGTTCCTTTAGCTTTAAATATTTTTGATGAAACCACCTCTGCTGCAATCATCAGCTATTTTCCAAACAAAACTGCAGCTGCTGGATTTCTAAGGCTTATTAATATTTGGTGGACTATTTCTAATTCAAAGGTAATGTTTAATACAAACAATAGGATTGGTAATGCAGCTATTCCAGGTGACAAAAAGTCACAATTTTTTCGAGTTTTTGCAACATGGATTAATGAATGGAAAAACTTGCAGTTTCAAAGATGTAATAAGTATACTTTATCTGCTCAAACAACTAATGCATTAATTACAACACTGAAGGGTACTGCAAGTCTGATTGAAGATTTATTTTCAGAAGGAAATAAATATGTTTTAACTAGCAGGTTTCAAACTGATCCATTAGAAAGACATTTCAGTAAATATCGACAAATGAGCGGTGGAAGATTTTTAGTCAGTTTACGTGAAGTTCAAAGCTCTGGAAAGATATTATGCATGAAATCCTTAATTAAAGCCAATATCAATTGTTTGACGAGCAATCTTAAACTTGATACAGAAATTGACAAAAATGAACTTTTAATAAAATTGGAAAAATATAGCAATGAAATTCAAGAGAATGAGCTTTGTCATGACTCTTACGAAGTTGCAATCAATATATCTGGTTACATCACGAAAAAGATTGGGGATAAATATAATTGTTCTAACTGTCTGAAATCATTAAGTTTCAATAAAGTCTCAACAGAATATCTGGAAATTCTTTCACGTGGTGGTTTAACAAAACCTTCCAAAGAATTAGCTAACTATGTTTGTAATGGGTTTATAATTCTGGACACTGTAAAGAAAATGTTATTAAAGTATTCCCATGATATAAAAAATGCATCCTTGCTAGCGCTAGAAAAATATCAACCAAGTAATAGTGATTTTATGTGTATAGAACATGAGGAATGGGGAAGGCATTTGGTAAACACAATTATTACCAACATATATTTTAACAATGAGCAACAAATTAAAAATGGAAACATTAGAAAAAATGAAGTTGCTGCCTTTAAAGTTCGACAAACCAAAAAAGACAAATGAATAAACCCATAACAACATAGTATATGTATATTGTTTTTTTGAGAAACAAAAGAAACTTGACTTGATTAATCTTTTTGTAATATATGTAAATGCTTTCAGTAAATGTGTACATTTAAAAATTATGCTAGTTTTACTAACATTTTTGTTAATTTTAGTTGTTTGAACCAATAATTTTAAGACTAAGATTTTGTAGATTAAAATTGATGGCTAAAATAGATAGTTCATTCGGCTTAATGCAATCATGATTTATTATTAGCTAACTGTTTTAGTGTTTGAAGGTTAAGAATTTTGGTAATAGTAATAATTATAGCTAAGAGCAAATTATTTAAATATTATTAATGTCTTTATAGAATTACCTTCAGGTTTTGATTCAAAAGCTAAAAACCTAAAATCGGCCCACTAATTTTTTGCGTTCAAGGCAACAAATCCGGCCGTGTTATATAGTAGGCCATGTTTCCGTTTACTTCCATTTAAACAATGAGGTGCATACTACAAGATGAGGCTAGGTATGTATGAGTTTTTATGTCAGTTGCTTTTGATTAAAAGCGCTAAATCGATTCTAGAAAATAAATGCAAAAATATTCAAAATTAATAAAAAAAATATTCAAAATTAATCAAGCAAATAAAGCAGTAGAGTAAGAAGGAAATAAAAATTTATTTATTTAATAATATTTCAAGTATTCATATAAAATAAATTATATTATTTTATATGAGTACTTGAAGTTTATAATTTTCATGTTAACTGATTTATTTTATTTTCTGTTTAATTCAAGGAAAGTTGTACTTCTTGTGAATTTAACTAAATTCATTTATCTTTAACAGACAACCATTAAAGTGAAATAAACATTTAAAATTAAACTTTAAGACTTAAAATCATAGTAATGACCTACCAATAGGTAATTTCACTGTTACTTTTCCCTTTGAACCAACTAAATTGAACTTTGATTAAAGTCTGTTTGTCATCAGCCTTAAACATGTCAACATTTTTCTTTTTAAACTAAAAATTAGTTAAACTGATTTTCTTTACAAAACTGATTAAAGAAATGTTTTTGAAACAACTTCTAAAATATTCATTTGTTCTACATTCGTTGCTATTGTACTTTCTGACTAAGTAAATAAATAATATCTTTAATTTTTCTCCATTGCGTTATTCGTGATGACATAACAACCGAATACTTTTATTTCTATATATAAATATAATAATAATAACTGAATACTTTTATTCATATATATATATATATATATATATATATATATATATATATATATATATATATATATATATATATATATATATATATTATGTTAGTGTATTTTACAAATAGAGTGCTCAATGTTCTTAAAGAACAGAGCATATATACATATATATATATATATATAAGGTAATTCTAAAAACAACATTTTTCGAAAATTTCTGATGGCAACCCTCTAAATATGTTCTATGTAATAAATTAATAATACATTTAAAAAATTTGTGAATAAAAAAATTTTTTGGGGGTTGCTCAAACAAAAAAGTTCTTTAAAAGTTCTTCACGTTGGGTCTCAAATGAAGTGAAATTTTATAAAACTTTCACTTCTTTTGAGACCCAACGTGAGAAAATTTCTCTTCTTTCGGGACCCTTTTGAGACCAATAGTTACAAATAGTTAAAATATTGATAAAACGTAGCAACTATCAATGACATTAAACAATGATTTAAATAGAAAACAAGAAAATAAGAAAAATAATAATAAAATAAAAAATAATAATTCCATATATAATGATAATTTTAATAAAAATAACAATAACAATAAAGATTAAAAATAAGAAAAAAAATAAACTATGCATGCATATAAATCATTAAATATATACATATACTAATATAGATAAGGGATTTTCAAAAAATTTTAAAATTTAAAAGTATATTTTCAGTTATATATTTTCAGTTGAAAAAATGAGTTTTTTAAGATTTTGTTAATAAGAATCAAAATTACATTCTTGAGAAAAATCTTTAGAAGTATTTAGAACTATGCTATTCCATAAAAATGGTCCGCGAATTGAAATAAAAAATTTTCCAAAATTAGTTTGAGAAAATGGTTGTCAAATTAAATTATCGTTCCTTAAAATATATTTATTTCTATCTCTTTGTAAATACAAGTTACGAAAAGAAACGGGTGATATGTGGGTCTTGCATTTATACATAAAACAAAGAATATTAAAAACTTTTAACTCATATATATTGAGTGCTTTCATATCATAAAAAAGAGGCTTGGCGTGAGCAAAACGGTCCTTGAATATTATAAGGCGTGCTCCATGTTTCTGTTGCCGATAGAGAGGTTTAAGTTTACTTTTATAAGTGCTACCCCAAGCAATGTTTGCATATTTAATATGGCAATGAATTAGAGAATAATATATCTGAATTAAGGTATGTTTATCTAGAACGTTTCTTATTTTGTATGAAATGCCTATACTCTTTGAAATTTTATTGCACAAGTTAGCAATGTGGCTTTTCCAATTAAGATTTTCATCGATGTATCACTAGAACTCTTTTAATAATTATGTTTTCGATAAAAAGAAAGGGTAAGTTGCTGGGCAGCTGGTGCTTTTTACCATAAGGATGAAAAAGAATCCATTTAGTTTTATCAATATTTAATGATAGTTTGTTTAATCTAAACCATTTGGAAATTTTGGCTAGTTTAATGTTCATGTTGCCTAAAAAGTGTAAAAATGTTTTTATGAGAAGTAAATAAGTTAGAATAATCAGCAAACATAATTGTCATTAGGTTAGAAGCTTTTGGTAGATCATTAATATATATTAGAAATAGTAGGGGCATTAATATGGATCCTTGAGGAACTCCACATGAAATATTTAACAAATTAGATGATACGTTATCATAAGTCTAATTTCCTGGGACAGAAGTGTTGTTAAAATTAGAATATACGTTATCATAAGTCTAATTTCCTGGGACAGAAGTGTTGTTAAAATTAGAATATACGTTATCATAAGTCTAATTTCCTGGGACAGAAGTGTTGTTAAAATTAGAATATACGTTATCATAAGTCTAATTTCCTGGGACAGAAGTGTTGTTAAAAGAAAAGCTAAACTACTAAAGGGAAGAAATAAAAATCTTCCAAATAAAAAACTTATAAAATTATCTCAACCATGATCTTCATAACAAACATAAAGAAGGTAAGAAAATTTACTTTTATTTGCGAAAAAACAAAAAATACCTACCAAAAACCGGTAGTCAAAAATTATTTGGCAACAACTTTATGTAAAGATAGCTTATATATGAGCACATAAAATAATTATATTATCATGATGAACAAAATCCTAGTTTTTGGAAAAATGCCTCTTATTTACTGTGCCCCTCAATTCACTGTTCCTTACCCCAATTCACTGTTCCTTACCCCAATTCACTGTTCCTTACTTTCCACTTGAACCATTGTACAATTTTTTCATTCATAAGAAAAAAATCAACTTTAAAACTTTTTTACTGAAAAAATTTTACTCTAATTACTAACTTTTTTCTTTTTTTCTCTAAACAACTTCCATTAGTTCTTTATTAACTTCTATTAACTTCTATATAACTTAATGAACTTCTATTAGTATTTTTTTCTTTTAGTAGTTTTTTTTACATAAACAATATTTTTTAGTAGTTTGTAAAACAACTGAAACATCAAAACTAAAACTACTTAATTGCTTTAATATTTATATTTGCTATTTTATCATATTATAAAAGATTTCTTTTACACCTTTAATTGTTTAACTAGAGTTCGTTTTGCGTCGAAAAAGTGACAAATAGACAAATAAACCTACAAGACAGCACAACAAAATGTTTTTAAAAAGTAAATTGTTTGGCGAAATACTGCTTTGTTTTTTTATTTTTGAAAGAACGCGGGATGCTTGCATAAGACCATATGGTCTTGCCCTTAAATACTTTTTAAAATCTTTTTATGGTACCTTACATGGTACAATACCTACCCTAACCCTAACCCTAACCCTGAGAAAACCTGTCTAAAGGTCAGACTCAAAATGCTTGTTTTAGCTTTATTAATGTTAATAAAATTTCCTTTACACTTGCATTATCTTATTATTAAAGATTATTGCTAGAATGAAAAGCATATAGAAATTAAAATTTTTATCTAATTCAAACATATCAAATCATAATTTTTTGCCAGCACGCTAAATAGTCCGATCAAAACCCGTCTATAGAGGATTTTCCCGCTTGTCGCTTTATCAACAGAAACGGAAAAGAAAGTCAAAAATAAATAGGAAAATTAAAATTTAAACGACGCACACTTGCGTAAATATTTTTTCCTCAAAGCGCTCCTACTTATTTTATACTTTAGATTAGTTTTTGTATTGTAGGAAGCAATTCTTTATAAATAACTATAACAAAATATAAGAATAAATTGTTAAATTTTAACTCAGCTAAGTAGTATTTTTATCCGTCATTTTTAAACAAGCCTTTGTGTTCAGTAGCTCGTTTGCAAATAAAGTAGATAAAGTAGGAGTTTAATAACTGTCCGACGCCAGTACTAACCAAACAGAAGTTTGTTTAAAAATACTTATATGGGATAAAAATGTTTTAAAGACACAGATTTTAGAATCTCTTCTTTAGATACAAAAACAAAAAAAAAACAATTGTAAATAATTATATTAACTAAAAAGTAAACAGATTAAAATAAAATGCAAACTGAAACTGAAGTTAAATATTTGGTTATATCATTTTTTATGGTTATAATGTTTGTATATGTAATGACGTATATTTGTATTATATAATTATTTATAAAGTGTAAGTTTTAAAAATCACCTAAAAAATAAATTTATAAAGTCACAGCCTTTTTTAAAAAATAAAACAAAATTTCAGCGATTCATTTGCAACATGTTTTCAAAGTAGGAGCAAGGATTAACAATTTTTAAAATATTTCTCTGATTTTAAATTGTACATAAAAACTACGGCATCGAGTAAAAATCGCAAACCGCAATTTGTTTGTTGAAATTTAGGCCAATATAGTTAAAAAGTTGATGAAAACAAATTTATGAAAGTTGTTATTGTCGTTTGCATAGTTATTTCATTTTTTGTTCAAAATGCGCTTGAAAATGTAATATATATAACAAACTCATAACTTTTGATTCTTGGAAATTGTCTTTTTAGAACAAAACGTCCCAAACTGATATTTTACGAACTCGTGTTACAATTTATCGTAAAGATAATATTGCAAATTATATAACAGTGAAAAATTTTTTTGGTCTAAATTTTGTTCTCAACTACTTATTAGATTTTTAGGGTAGTTTATTGAATTGAGGAATTATCATGGTTTGATATTGTATTACATTTTAGATAGTGACATTCTAATTAAAAAGCATGATGAATCCTATACTCCTAGTGGGCAATAAAATATGTTTGGCAAAAAATGTCAATTAGTGACTTTTAGGTCTATGGAGAGAATTATCGCTCAATCTAAATCAAAAAACAAGTTATCACGGATTATTTGTTAGGTTTGGCAAAAAACGTCAATTAGAGAGTTTTAGTTCTAAGGAAGGAAGTTTTCGCTCAGATATTTATTATTAAAAGTTTTGAATATTCTTAATGTAACATTATTTTGAACCAGAAATTTCTAAGCATTATTATTATGGCGTTTTTATAGCATTTTTATGATTAAAAAAGAAAATCAACTGAGGTTTCGGTTTCATCTTAAAATCCTTTGACTTTAAATAAGACTTTACAATTTATTTACATTTACAATTTAATCTTTGTAAAAGCGTTGTGCAATCAATTCTTTTTTGTTTTGTTATTTTTCGTAAGGATCAGACAAACGTGCGACGCTAATTCAATGCATTTATTAATCAATATTTGATTTAAATGAAATAAAAAATCAAAATATAACGAGAGTAAACGTCAAGCAAGTTGTTTAGTAATTTTAAAATATAAAAATAGTTTTTTGTTTAATATTTAGAGAATAATATTAAATATTTAAATCTAAATATATTTATGATTATATTTTAAATAATTAAAAAATGTATATCTTAAAATTATTGCACAACTTGCTTAAAGTCTAATATCATTCACTTTGTTTTAATATCTACATTTTCGAAACTTTATGATATTAGTTTTTATTACTATTTAATGTCTCTTGTGGTATTAATAATATGATATTTTAGTATTTAAAACGTAAATAAAATTTGAAAACAAAATTTCAATAGTTAAACGCAAAAGGCGATTTTTCGGAAAGATTAAAATACGTACGTCGCAAAGTAATTTTAGTTAATACAAAGTTCGTTGTTTATAATTAATCGTACTTAGGTCAAAACGCATTACCTAACAAAAGAAAATAATACTTTCATAATACGTTTAGCGCAATGAAATGGTTTCCGGTACTTATTAAACAATTATTATAAATATTCCTTTATTAACTTCAATACTTTTGCAACTGATAAGCTTTTTAAATTTAGTTACAGTAACTAAGTTGTTTTAATTTATAAAATGGATGATGAAGTTGACTATAGAGCTCTAATTGAAAAACATCGAGTTGAGACAATTAAATGCTTGGATCTTGATCGGCAGTTTATATTTAGCTATTTGCGAAGTTACGCGGTTTTAGATGATGAAGATTGTGAAATAATATTAAATGCTGGTCCAAGTCGTCAACAAAAATCATCTAAATTTCTTGATGTCTTGGCTATGCGTGGTCCGACAGCTTTTCAATACTTTCTTCAAGCGCTAGAAATCGAGCATGGCCATCTCTATGAAATATTCACGGGAGAAAAAGCAACAAGATCACGTATGTATTTTTTTTTAATTACAACTTTGTATATTTTAACATTAAAAGTAACTATATAATAACTATATATAGTTGTTTATAAACTGTATCACAATATAAAATATTATTAAATTGCTAATAATTAGTTAACAACTTTGTAACTTAAAAAGTTATTGTTAGTATATTTTCTGGGAATCACTTCGCATTAAATATAGATAAAAGTTATTACAATATTTGTATTTTTTACCTGAATATTATAAAATCAAAAAATTTTTATTTTTTAAACACTTAGTTTTCGCTCAAAACTTTATTTTCTCGCTTTTCTTTATCGCATATCGCAAACAGCAAGAGTTATTTCCTTTAACAATTAAGCTATTTATTAAGCTGTCTCTCAAAAATCGCGTTCAATGCATCATAAAAATAAGCAGGCATCAAGTTCATATTGTTCTCATAAAACTATAAACTAAGATGGTTGAAGTTGAGCGACGATACGTAGAAGTACAATGTAAAAAATGGAGCAAACCGTATCACTTCTAGTACTGTGGCCCCACTCATAATTAAAACAAAAAGCATCCTTAACCGTATTTTTCCATTAGAATGTATTAATTAGGCAAAAATCTTACAAATTTAAACAACATGCTGTAAATAAAGCTAAACAAATACACAGTTCGTTATCACGTCTTCTAAAATTTACGCTAACGTAATATTTAAAAAAAGTTTTTTGTTTGCTTTAGAAAATGTTTCTTTTACTCTATGAAAAGATCAGTAGTATTCTAACCATTTTTAGAGCATCCGTTCATTTTATTTTAGTGGGAGCATGATCTGTAAGCTCTAGTTTCATTAATTTTTTTCTTAAAAATTATCATTAGGGGAATAAATTGTCTAGTCACATTCATAGTACAAGCAACGGAAGTTGTTACACCCCTTTCTATGTTTATTACGCCCCATTCTCAAGATGTTGCAAACTTTTCTCCTCATTATACGAAAAACATACAATATTTTTTTTTTAGTTTAAACTTTAACATGTTTAAGTGCAGTTGTAAGTCCTAATTCATTTCAACTAAAAAATCGATTAGCTCTAAACTTCTATTTGTTTATAACAACTTCTATATTATTTTAAAAAACATTCACTAAATTACGAATTATAAAAAAAACTAAATAACAACAAATCTGGAGAACATATCAGGTAAATTTCCTCTCAGGAAATTTCATGTAGATCTATTCCTACTTATAAACCTCCCACCTTTTTATAAGGGTTTTAATAATCTTAACTAAATAAGCTGTCAATACTAATGTGAAGAAATCGTGAAAAAGCAAAACTTATTTAAGGCCACGCATAATCAGTGCACATGCATCAACAAATTTTTTAGCAGAATGATGGTACACGGGTTCATGCACTATTTTTTTTTTTGCTAAAATATCCATATCCTACAGTTGTAAATTTAAACTACTATTTAGGTAGTATAAGTATTTAAAAAGTATTGTAGCGAATAAAAAAATATAATAATAAACTAAAATAAAAATTTAAATTGCAATAATATAGGAATAAAGTTATAATTATAAAAATAATTATCTAAAAATACATTAATGGTAGAGTGCTCGCTCTGTTAGTAACAGGAATTTCTATTGCTTACAAATTACTAGTTAGAGGTTTCTAAATGCACCATGCCTTTGGGTGCCACGTGCTCAACATGTGCTTACTTTGTCAGCACCTTTGTGAATCAAATTTCTTGTTTGGAGTAAAAGTAAAGTTTTAAAATATCATAAGCCCCCTCTTCCCCAACTGGCTATTTTATCATGACGCAATTAACGACTTTTTATTGATGAATTAATACGCACAGGTATTTGTATACGTATATATTCTTGCAATTTATATTAAAATACAGGTGCAATTTATAATTTTTTTTTTTTGCTAAATAAACTCATCAGTGATGAAGATTATGAAACAACATTACATTAGCTGATGTGACATTAACTGCCATTGCAGAATATGTTGAATGCAGCCAGTTCAGGGGTAGTATTGTTAGAGAGTCGGCTTTATTTTCTGCGGACTTCACAAGACAAACTTTTATAATTAAATTGCATTCTTTTAAATGATCTTCAATCACAGATAACCGTGACAATGGACAAGTGGTTCTCCAAGACCAATAACTCGAACGAGTTTATCCGCAATGATTAATCTGCAATTTCTACAATGTCCGCAATGATTAAAGAACTTAAACAGCCAATAACTGTTGCAGTATTACTCATTAAGGTAACAGGTTCAAAACTGCCTTTTAATGCTTGGTTAAGTCCTTTGATCACGGCTTCAAACTCTGCGAGATTCATTCGAGTTGTATCGTCTTGTTTCCTCAGCTATGAACAATCTTTTACTATTTCTCCAGCCACTTCCAGAACTATGCCAATAGCCGAACTGCTTGCAACGCATCGCACTGTTGATTCAAAAGTGTTTTTGACGTTCCATGATCCATGAACAGGTCTTTGTTTACTGATTCTTTCCTTTAGGATGCTTGGTAATTTTGTCACATGTTCATTCATCAGTAGAAAGTAGTTGTGATTGAGAGTCTTAATTACAACTACTTGCTACTCTCTTTAGATAGCTGCAACCAATTCACTATTGGAATATGCCAGGTCAGTTGCCACACCAAAAAAGTTGTCTCGTTTTTAATGTACTTCGTTGCTAAGTTTATACACAGCAATTTTTATGCGCAGCTATGTTTATACATAGCAACTTCGTTGCTATGTTTAGCACACAACCGCCATTAAGTTTTTCTACCAACTTTGAATGTCAAGCCCATGCCATTTAACATTTGATACTTGGGAGCATTATTGGAAACCAGACATTTTTTAGGCAACGTTAGTTTCATTAAAGGTTAGATCAACAACAATTTGATGTCTTACTTTAACTAATTCACCATTCACGATGACATCATCTTTTCCCCTTTGGTATAATTTTTTTTAACAGCGGTTTTAAGTTTTGTGGGAAGCTGCTTGCACAAACACGGGTGGCTTTTTGGAGCAGTACTGAGCTAGGTCGTCATCCATTTCACACATGACTAATAAAGGGTTCCAAAAAAGTACAAATTTAAACTTATTTTCTAGCTTAGTATTAATGATTGCTGTCTAAGTTCACCGATCATACAATAATGATTGCTGTCTAAATTCACCGATCATACAATAATGATTGCAGTCTAAATTGTCACCGATTAATGCAGGAACGTTAGTGAAAACGTTTTCGCTCGTTTTTAACTTGTTTCCTTGATTTTTTAGTCATAATTATAAGGCCAGCTTAAGAATTATAAAACTTGACAGAATAGAAGTACTACTCAAGCGCTGAGTTGGTGGTGGCGAGATTTAAACCCGTATGGTACAACAGTCCGGTTTTTAACTTTTCGTTTGACGCTCTAACCAACAGAGCTATCTATCCATTACAGATGTTTAAACAAATTAATAAGAAACTCACACTTAAAAACTTGACAAGTCAAAAGAATGATATTTACTGGGTTAATGTCGAACTTAAATGAAATTTTATAATCAAATGTGGTAACTTTACTATTTACTTTTTATTTTATTAACAACAATAATAAAACTAACGCCGTTCATTTTTTTTACAACTAAAAACAATTGCATGAGAATTCATTTTCATGCAGTGTTGTGGAAAATGAAAAGGTTTGACATCATAATCATAAAAGCTCCACCAATTATAGAAGTCTCAACTATACTATGTTCTCCTACCGTCTTTGAGAGAAAAATATGAGAATATTAGAACTTATTATTAGTATTATTATTATAGCAAAGCTTTGTTTATAACTATGATTAGTAAGCTACAATTTAACTTTTTATCAGTTCTATGGCGGAGATGGCAACTAGGGTTGGTAATAAGTCGGGTCTAGACCCAGACCAGATCCGACCAATTTAAACCTTGCGCAAGTCTTGTTATTATGGACCCAAAAATCGTAAGTTCAAAACCAGTTAGATCCGTTAACCAAACGGTTTAGGTATAAGTCTTATAAAATCCAGACCATTATACCCAGATCCGACCAACATTTTCTTAATTAATGCCATTCAGAACTTTTAAATGTAATTTTTGAAATTATAAGGCAAATTTTCTAATCTTGATTATTATTAGGCTAATATGCTGTTAAAAACAAACGATGTTTTCAATGGTTAGAGTCTTGTAAGCAGGGGGGGGGGTCCAAAATTTAATTCCTGCTCTGACCATATTCGCGACACTATTGAGGATTATGGCGTCGTGTGAAAAGACTTTTAGGTCTTCTTGGAGCATTTAAAAAATTGAAAGCTATATTTTATGAGAAAGATACACACGACAACGTAGTTTGTGATGCACCCAGATAAATAATTTAACAGATACTCACTCCTTTTTGTTTGTTTTTTATGATTAAATGCTTTAATTTTTAAGTATTTTTATCATTGAAAGCTGATAAAAACTACTTAAATTACACTTTAATTGTTTTGAACCATTAGTGACATATGCACTCAATACCCCACATCCAGTAACGCTACGCAATCTCTTGTTTTTGCATGACAGCAACAAAAAAACTCTAAGACTTTTGCCCCTCTATTCTAATTGTGAGTGTAAAAGGTTTTAAAAAAATTTTGTTTACAACCCTTAAATAAAATTGAAGATTTAATCCATAGTTTCAACTATTTTTAATATAATAAATCTTTTAAAGTTCAAAAATTAGGATTATGTAAAAGTTGTAATCCTCTCAAAATAAGCAGGACTTAAGCTTTATACGCTTTTAACTTTTGAAAAAAATTCTCACTTGACATAAGTAAAAACATATACGATAACCAAACGAGACCAAAAATTGGTATTCTTTCCCCTACATATAGATTGAGGGCACAACCCCCTTACCTCCACCCCCCTCCCTCATTTCAAAACTACTTATCAAGATGCTTCCGATTTCTATTTTCTATTTTTTAAATTAAACAACTTAACTTTTAGTAATTCATTTAACAAAGAATACCTGAAAGCTTTTTATAGTCTTAAAATATATTAAATATTTTGTTTTAGGCTCTGTATCTAAAAATTTGGTGCCTTGGACAGGTAAATTTTTTAATTTTAGCAACTATTTTACTTTGTTCACATTTATTGAATCTTTGTTGGAATATATGATGGATTTTTTGTTATATATATATATATATATATATATATATATATATATATATATATATATATATATATATATATATATATATATATATATATATATATATATATATATATATATATATATATATATATATATATATATATATATATATATATATATATATATATATATATATATATATCAAGCCTTGCCAAGAAGCGCGTGCGGTCGCACGCCTTGTTTGTCCATGGTTAATGTAACTTTTTTAGACAACTTGACCACGTTATTATATATTAAGCGTTTAAAGAATTCGCGGTAAAATAAAGCGCTAAGAAACTAGAGAATAAAACAGCAATACTCGAAGAAAAGGACGAAATATAAAATATATACGAAATATAAAATGTAAATAAAATAAGCTAAAAAAAAGTGAGTATTAAAAAAAGAAAATTGTTGTCAAAAAAATGATATAACTTAATGTTTAAGTCTTTTTGTTTCCTTATTTTAGGGCGTTTGTTATTTTCCACTAGCCAAAGTTGATATTAGTCGAGGAAAAAAGTAGATAAGAATATAACGAAAATAAAGATATTTTTTTATATATAATTTTTTCGCGACTTTTTCCAGTCAGTATATTGAGGAAATACTTTATAATTTGCGCTAGAAAAAATGACAATTTTTAAATTTGTTTTTCAAATATCTTTGCTAAACTTTACTGTTTTTGTGAATGCACAGAAAAGCGAGATTTGTTTATTTGTAAAAAAACTAATTGCTATTTATTTGTAAAAAAGATTTTTTTTAACAACTTTTTCATGTAAAAAAATGAAACGATGTTCCAAAATCATGTGGGCTAAGGCATTATTAATTTACTAAACTTTTTTAACGAAATTTTTAGGAGTCTATTTAAAACATTTTTTGAAGATTTTTAAATATATTTTTAAAGATGCATTTGAGGCATGTCTGAAACATTTTCAGACATGCACTATATGCGGTAAAAAAACATTTATTGAAGAAACTATGTCATTCTTTTACTTAACTTATTTTGTCATTACAAAATTTATTAATCAAATAATATATTTTACGAATAAATATTTATTTTCTTATTTTCCTACTATATAAGTATTGAGAAAAACCGTCAAATATAAATCAATTTTATAAACATTTTTAAAAGCGAAAAAACGTAAAAACGAATAAACGTAAGAAAAAAAATTAACTAAGTTTCTTAGAGTTTTAGCAAACATAGCAAATTAGTATCCTAATTATATGGACTGATAAAAGTCGTGATGAAATTGCAAATCAAAACATTAAATTGTTGCTAATTCGTTTTAAAAGATGTTTTTTTCAACAACGATTCTAAAAAAAAGAACACAAAAGTTGCATAAAAATTTTATTTAAAAAAAAATTTATTTACTTTTTTTAATGATTAGATTTTCTAGTTTATTTAACTAAACTTGATATTTCCACACAATTTTGTTTCATTTTTTGAGGATTTTTGCTTTCTTAGTAGATAAATTAAGCTTTTAATTGCAAATTATTCAAACGCATTATAAGTTAAAAGATTCGAACTGCCGTGGTCAGTTTGTCTAAAAAAAATTACTTATATACATATATATATATATATATATATATATATATATATATATATATATATATATATATATATATATATATATCATATATATATATACATATATATATATATATATATATATATATATATATATATATATATATACATATATATATATATATATATATATATATATATATATATATATATATATATATATATATATATATAGATATATATATATAAATATATATATATATATATATATATATATATATATATATATATATATATATATATATATATATATATATATATATATATATATATATATATAGACCGAGGTTAACTTCCTCTTACTCTTCAAACTCTGTTGCCCTGATGGGAAATTACTTTTTAAATAAAAAAGTGTAGCTTTGAATATTTTAAATTTAGGTAACATGTTTTAGTTGCATTGATTATAAAAAACAGTTTTCTTGAGGCTCAACTGGGGCCTTGAAAGTTAAAAGTGCGCGTACTTACTCCTGGGTAGGATAAGTCAGCGTAAACAATAAAAATGATTATTTTTGTATTATCGAGTGAAAAATTTATATGAATATTTTCATATTTATGTTGGCAAAAGTATTAAACAAAAGTGTTGCATTTTTTTTTTCAGTTTGTAGAAATAATATCAAACGAACCTTATAATATTTAGTATTAGAGCTACTTTCTATAAGAATCAAAAAAACATAAATCAATGTATGTCTTATGAATCAGGCAGAGCCCAATAGTGACACTATTTAAATTTGCCGTATTTTAAGTTTTGTTGATGCTGTTCATATAAGAAGGCAAATTTCCAAAAAAAATTAAAGAAATATTTATAGGTTCTTTAGATATTGAACTTTAATTGAAACATAAACTCTAGATATTGAACTTTAAAGTTTGACAAACTTTTCAGGAGCATGGTGACTTAATGGTGTCGAAAGCATTTTTAAATTTAAAAAAAGAACAAATTATATACTTTTCTATGGGTATTTCACCTGGCTATTGTTTATTGGTTTATTGTTTATTAGTTTAGAACTAAATATAATAAAATAGGTGATGTAAACTTTCGGCCTGTCTTAATATCTTCAAAAATTAAAGCAAAAATGATTTTTTGTCATTTTTGACCATCATTTTCACCTAAAACCAAAATGTATTTCATAACTTTCTAAATTATTTTATCTTATCTTTAGATATAGTACTTCAAAGTTTGACAACTATTTTAAAAATTATTGACCATATGGTGTCATACTTACCTTTAAGCTTGAAATTAAAACAATCCCAATTTTGTTTAATTTTATTATTATTTATTATCTAGGTGAAACCTAAAAAAGGATAAAAAATATATGGTAGGCAGATTGCTTCCCAGATTAAAATAATACACTACTTTTGCTTGTCTGATATTTTTTCGAAAAAACTGTTTATAGGCTTTGTATGTTTTTTCATCACCTTCATCCTTTGATTTCAAAAATATTGTATAAACTTATTTCTTTCTATTAGAGAATTTTATATGGTTACTCGTCATCCATGGATTTTTTAACTCTTTAGTTTTTACTTCAGATGTTATAAATAGACAGTATCAAAAATGCATTTAAAATACATTTAAAATAAGCCGTAAAGTTATTAAATGTCTGATTTAAAACCTTAAGCTTTGTATACATTTTTTTAGGACTCCTCAAATAGTTTTAAATTATCTAAGTTTTGATTTAGGAAGGCTTTATTTAGTGACAAGGCATTTTTTAAAATCACTATTAGATAGAATACTACGTGCAATGTAAAAAATGGAAAATTGATTTAAAAAATCAGCAATTAAAATACCAGATTCAAAGCTTGGATTTTAGAATTGTTTGTTTAAATGTTGTCAAAGGCCGAAGAGGTTAACAAAAACTATATTAAATTATTATAAATAATTAAAAAAAATTCAAGTAATGAATCAAAAAAACATTTAATGTTAGAAAACATTTCGTAATTTAAAACATTCATGTATATGTCACATAAAAAATATATAGGGTAGATTAGAGTATTACGAGCACCTTAAGCAAATATTGGAATATTTTCAAGAACAATTATGCTGTTTCCAAAATTTTTGTGAATAAACAATTTTTAGGGATCACTACTAGATCCACTTAGATATTTCGACACCCAAAACTTTTTCTTAAAACGACAGAGGTTTAAAAAAAGTAGCAAAAGTGCTCACGTTACCCAGACCACTTGGTAATATAAGCACTTTAAATTAGCTCATTTAACTTTAAAAAATAACATTAATAAGGTAAAAAAATACCATCCTGAAATTTAGAACAGATTTTCGTTATTAACAAAACTTATCATTTAAAAATTAAATTTCAAGTCACATTTTATTGAAACAATACTACTTTGTTTTACGCAACAAAAAAAAAATTAGTACGTTATTTTTTCAGTTCTATTAAATCAAACCTTTAAACGATCAAATTTCAAATTATTTGAACTTTATTTACAGAAAAATATTTAGTATTGTTAAAATACTATAAACTTTTACTATATCTTGCTTTATTATAATTTTAAAATGCCCGTAATTGAAACTTGCTTACATTACGTAAATAATTTGTAAACATGATATTGACTTGACTTGACTGATTGATTGAGTTGACTCATTAATATTAATAAGTCAACTAACCTAACTAACTAAGTACATGCCAACTAACCTCAAATATATTTTCAAACCAACTAACCTCAAATATATTTTTTTAATAAACAGCGAACAAATGGTAAAAAGCAAAACTATAAAAAAAACTAATAGAAATGTTTTGTGACAAGCGCTTCTCTAATTTTTCACAAGATCAATTAGTTTCTTTGTAAGTTAAAAAAAAAGCAATGTTTTAAAAGTTACGTTTTTGTACAAAAAATACATAAATCGTTATAACTTGTATACTTATCAAATATATATAATAAATATTTTTGATACAGTATATACTATATTATATTATATTGTTTTATGTATAAATATATATATATATATATATATATATATATATATATATATATATATATATATATATATATATATATATATATATATATATATATATATATATGTATATATATATATATATATATATATATATATATATATATATATATATATATATATTAATAAACTATACTAATATATCTGAAATTAGAGTAAAACATAGCATTGTATATATTATTAAGTTTCATGGTTAACATAACGACGGATTTTAGTTTACATGCAACTCAATCTGCATAATATTAATGATAAGTTTAGAAGATGCAATGCAATTGATAAATCAGAGTCTGTTTTTTATAGGAGCCTATAGCTTCTTTTTGTTTGAAAAGATTTGAATATAACAACTTTCGTTTTTAAAGTTAAGAGATTATTTGAGTGAAGCCATTGAACAATATTGACTAGATCATTATTCATAATTTTGTTCGGTTTTTAAAGTGATTTGTTAGGTGTTATTTTTAAGCAAATTGTTAACAGGGCCTTCAACAGGGAAGGCGAAAGGGTGAAGCTTGAAAGTTTGCCGATGATCTGTTGGTTTTTATTTTTATTTTTTACTATAAATAGAAAACATTTTAATGACTGACACTAAGAAATCTGCTAAGTTTTTGTATATGAGATTGAAACTTTAGTATTCGGAATAAAAACGCTCTTGAAAAAATAATTTAAATTTTAGATTCTATTATTATAATTAATTACAAACTATTTTTTATGAAAAAATTGGAATTAGTTGTAGTTAAATTAGACGGAATCGGGCGTGTTCCATAAGCCCATGAATAGATTACTTTGCTAGCTCGCGCTCGGTTGCACAGATGATGATGCGCTGTGGTAATTATAACGGTAGCTGATTGATTAACACTGAACAATTAAAGCAGTCGACAATGGTAGCACTGACAACTTCATTAGGTTGTGCGTTCCATGGGTGAGCAATGCGGTTGTTGAAGAAGTTGAACGAGACATTTGTTGTCAATTTGACAATAAAAACGCTAGTTTTTTAAGTAATTATTAATTAGAATTGATAATTACTTAATATCTAATTTTTAATAATTACTTAATAATTAATAACTAATTAAGTAGTAATTATATTAAAGGGATCCCCAGCGCGAAAGCAGTATTCAAAAGCGGGTATTTGTCCCTTTTTTGTTGGAATTGAGAAGCTAGGGATCAATGGAGATAACTTTTACATTGTATAAACTGCATCAATTCAATCAATTGCAACAAAATTTCTACATAGATTGGAAAGAGGCATACATTTGTCTTACCAGCTCCACTGTGATGTATATATATATATAAATATATATATATATATATATATATATATATATATATATATATATATATATATATATATATATATAGAGAGAGAGAGAGAGAGAGAGAGAGAGAGAGAGAGAGAGAGAGAGAACTTCAGAGGTGAAGAGGTGAAGAGCTTCACCTAAAGAGGTGAAGAGGTGAAGAGCTTTAGAGGTGAAGTTCTGAGACAGCTAAATGAAGACAATTCTTCGTGGAGTTTTAAATGTGACTGTTTTCTTGGCTTCAGGGAGTCATGCTTTTCTAGATAAATTGTTATAAAGTTTTCTCAATATCAACTTTAATTATTTATTTAATTATTGTGATAATTTAATTATTATTATTAATTATAACATTTTGTTTGCATGTGAAACAACACACATGATTGGGAAGTAAATGGAAACTTTTTTGCTGGTATGGAGCTTATTGGTTGCCTCAACACTGTCATTGCATCCCGTTTGAAACAAAATGTAAGACGCCATCAACAATAGAGCTCCAGAATGAGTGCCTATTACTTCTCTCCATTGTCTCTAAATGAGTTCATCAGAGAGTATGGAGGTGTCATCCGAAGAACCGCTGTCGAACAAATCCGAAGTATAGCTGTCGAGAAAACTTTTGTTATTTATTTTCTCCTCATATATGAAAGAGAAAATAATCGCTGGCAAATCAAAAAACAATTATTGTGTACTGCAACTTTCGAGATAAAGAAAAAAGTCGATAGGGCTAAGCTTATCACTAATGTTATTTTAAGGCAAGGTATGGATGTTTAAAACAATTGCAGTCAGGTACATGATATTGGATTCAATATATCAGGTGCTTACAAGGAAGCTAGAAGATAAATTTATTCGGAAGCTTTGTACATTTCATGTAGCGGTCACAGTTTGAACTTGATTGGTGCGTACGCAGTTGAATCAGCCATAGAGATCAAAGTATCCTTTGAAAATATCCAATCTTGGTACGTATGTCTTGCCTGATGGAAGATCCTCACTGAAGCGACAGGAATTTCACTCCATAGACTTTTTATAACAAGATGCAGCTCTCGTATCAAATTGATCAAACCACTTGCAAAGAGGCCGAGAGAAATGTTGGCAGCTTAACATGTCATAAAAAACCTGGATTCGACCAGTGAGCAGCTCAGCCAAGCAAGAGACTTAAAAAAATGATTATCATCTTTTGAACTTGTATTTCTAATTACGATTCGGTTTAAAATCTTTACCTTAACGACTTTAGTCGTCTTCTACAATCTGAATCCATTACCATTGATGACGAGTTACGTTTGATTAGACAGCTACTGGAAAATCTTAAATGGATTAAGGGCTCTATATTGCAAATGTTTTGGTTGTAGCTGTGGCTGGAAGGCTAGAATTCAAAACTTAACTTGCTGCTAAAAGAAAGACTAAACTAAAGCACTTTAACGATGAGACATCAAATAAAGCCCATTTCCATGAGAGTCAAACAAAAGAATTCAAAGTGAACGTTTTTAATGTTGGTTTAAATATCTTATCCAGCAGATTGATTAAAGATTTGAGACAAGCATAATGATAATCTTTCCGCTTAAAATAAAGCTTAAGAATTTGCATGGTTTTATCCGAGAAATGTGAACAAAAAGAATTTCATTGAAGAAGTTCACCGTTTTAACAATGCATTGTTAAAGCGGCAAAATTTTCCAATGAAATTCTTTTTGTTCACATCTCTCGGATGAAACAATTTTTAAGCAAGGAAACCCAATGCAGCTACTCAATTAAATCTTTGAGACGACGCAAACAAAGTTTAAGATAACAAAGTTTAAGATAACAAAGTTTAAGATAATGTTTTTATATTTATGATATATTCTTGCTATTTCGTTTTTACGTCGATAATGTGTTTAATTAATGTATTTATAAATTTATTTATCAACACATTAATTTATAATTAACGTATTTATGAATTATACATTTACTTTTAACAATAGTTTTATTTTAATGAATAAGTTATGTAGATCTGACTATGAGATCTGTTTATTAAGTCTGTTAAATTTACTCAAAATTGATTAACTAACCCAATTCTTCTCTAATGCATTATAATATATTTTTTAGTTTTATCTGAGAAAGCCCTTCTAGATCATGATAGAGACTACCTTCTTAAAGAAATAACAAAACTTGAAGAGCAGAACCGAAGTCGTGCGTATATGTATTCCAAAACAATGAGAGAAAAAGTAACTTTGGAAAACCAATTAGAAGATCTTAAAAAAGAGCTCAAAGAAAAGGAAAAAAAAATTGAAATAATGGAAGAAGAAGCAAAAACTTCAAGTAAATTAGTGGAAGAACCATCGCAGTTTCAAGCTTTCCATTTTACTGAATTGATAAAAGACAATTCAGAAAAAGCAAACGCAATTATTGTGTTACAATCACGTCTACTTTTAATTACAGAAAGAAATGAGCGCCTTTCCAACCAAAATGAACAGTTATTAAAAAAAAACGAGGAGTTGATGTGTCAGATACGTGATCTTGCAATAAAATACGATTTCAAAAGAATGGAATCAAAACGTTTATCAAATCAAGTAAGTCAAAATAGTGGTAGTTTAAAGGAAGCTTCTGATTGCAAGAAAGAAATCTATTCACTAAAGTTCAAACTCATTCAAGCCAACGAAAACACCGATATAGCTGAAAAGAAAGTAGATGAATTGCAGAAAATAATATCAGAGCTAAAAATGCAACAAAAGCTCGTTCAAACAGAAAGATGTAATGAAGTCATTATTAAAGGCCAGGTAAGTCAAACCAAAATTTTTTTACAAATCCTGTTTTGTGATTTTTTGTGATGAAAACTTTTTTTGTCATTATGATAAAATATTTTACAGATATTTTTTCTTATTTAAAAGTTAATTTTCGGAATTTTAAATAAGCTTATTTTTTAGATATCTTATTTAGTTTATTTTGGGATCTATGTTGAGCTATTTTTAAAAAAACCTTTCTTTGGTACTTTTAGTAATTTTTTCATAAAAAGCTGTGGGTGGAAGATATGATTACATGTTATTTTTAATTTTGAGAAAATTACTTTAATTAAGTTTTAACTACTTTTAAAATAAACTTTTAAAGCCATGCTTTAAAAGATTTTCCCAGCTTATACTTTAAATCTAGTTCTTCGGCTATTTCGATTTTTTTTTAAATAGTAGGAGTAGACCAAGCTTTTTTTGATGTTTGATATGTCTAACTTCCAGACATGGAGAAAACTCTAAGCGTTTATGTTTTTACTTATATCAAAAAAAGATGCTTTGCATTAAATTGTGATGATTCAAGTCTGGGAACTAAAAAGCACTAAACTTTGTGACGTTCTTGCTCCAAACATGAGAGCAACATGTTGATATAGCAATATGTTGATATAGCAATATTATCATTATATCTTTTTTTATAAGTATAAACATGTAAACTTTTGGAGTTTGCTTTATGTCTGGAAGTTAAATATCCCAAATATCATCAAATGCTGGATCTGTCTTTAATTAGGTATAATAAAAAAATTATAAATATGTTATAAAAATGCATTATAATATATAGCAAATGTTATCATTATTTCAGATGTAAAATAATGATGTTATCCTTATTTTACTACTTTATTTTGAAAACCTGAAACGCACTGTTGTTATACTGTTGCTATGCTAAAAGGATTTTAACAGGTTTTGAATTGAAATAAATGCTAAATAGGTCGATATCCCTAGAAAGATAATTTTGGTGAATAATAATCAATTAAAAACATTTTAAACAACAACTAGGAAACCATATAAAAAATATTTTTTTTATAACTTTCATGTCCTTGCAACAAAAAATAATGGCGCTATTAAAGAGATCCCTTTAAGTATGTAGTATTTACGATTTATAATGCATTTTTATAACATATTTATAATTTTTTTATTATACCTAATTAAAGACAGATCCAGCATTTGATGATATTTGGGATATTTAACTTCCAGACATAGAGCAAACTCCAAAAGTTTACATGTTTATACTTATAAAAAAAGATATAACAAATAGGAACCTGGATCGTTTTTTAAAACCCTTTAACTTCTGAAACAATTTTTTTTATTTAATTGTTCTAAATATTATATAATTAATTTTTATTTTTTACTGAATTTTTACTAATTTTACTTTTTACTTTTGTTTAAAAATTTATTTTTTCCGCCAACACACTTATGCAACACCCCTTGATTGCATCACCCCTTGATTACTTTTCTACATTTATTTTATTTTTATATTTTTTTGTTTCTTATTGTAACTAAAATTTAAATAAATATAAATAAATGATAAATGAATAACAACTAATAAATGAAACTGACAAATTAAAAAAACTTACAATTACAAGTTAGTATTAAAATAATAATAACAAAAATTGTTTCATAATCACGAATCACTTTTTTCACGTATAGATTCCTATCTTCGCAGCCAAAATTTTTGAATTGTTTTCTTCTTTGTTCAATAATCTGAGTGGATTGGTGTCTGTCATCTTCATTGTGTACAGAGTTTACCATATCTGACACAATTGCATTTTTTTTTTGAATGTTTGTTTAAAATAATTAAAGCCGTCATTTCCTAAATCACTTAAGTCCAAAACTTTTAACAGTTTGTTTAAAAATTTAAATCAAAGTTTTCTGTAAGATTTACAATTTTTATTTTTATTATTAAAACTCACTAAAGCTATATAAGCTATATATCTACTCAAATGTTTAGTTTCTTAAACACCATATTTTTTTTTTTTATATATTTTTTTGGTTAGGATTTTGAAAAGTTTGAATAAATAATTAAATTTGTGTGCTTTTGAAAATGAAAGGTCTAATTGTTAACAACGCGCTGTTTTTAATATATAAAAAAAAAACTTTAAACTTTAAATACCATAGTGTCAAAATTAAAAAAAAAGAAAATTTAATCACAGATTTTATGACCTTTGGTATACAAGCTTATATTCATAAAAAAATTATTTTTTTGGCATTTGGATGGTTTCTAATATAATGTTCTTTCAACTTTTCAAACAACTACAATCTTTTATGTTTCAAAACGAAAGATGTTGATGAATTCATTACGTAAACTTGTTAATGAATCCGTTTAAACTTGTTGATGAATTCATTGTATAAACAAAAACTAAACTTGCTCCGTCTTGTTCCTCATTAATAAATTAAGGTTTTTGAAAAAAACTTATTTTATTTATGAATGTTCCTTATAAATAAAGTCTTATGAAAAGACATTACTTTATTCGAATCAAACTAAAAAAAAATCTTTATATCATTGTATAATTAATATACAGGACTTTCGTAATATATTTTTAAAATATGCATGTAAGATTAAGATTTTAGTGCACTTTAATAACTTATATAACTTTTCGTTAGTTAAAAATAATGTTTGAAGTTTCAAAATATTCGCCTTATTAAAAAAAAAAATTCAATTTTTTGAAAAAGGAAAACAAATTAAAACACAATTATAAAACTTTAAAACTTTTGTTTTCAACAAGAAGCCAATATAATACATAAATATAAGTCAATGACTAAAATTGCTACCAGCATTAAGTTTACGTTTTTTATTCTAATTATTCCTCAAAGTTACTATCAGAGATAGATAGAAGTCACTATCAGGGAGATCTTTACATTCAGTAGTCGGCCTGGAGTACAACTCGTTATAAAACTCATTAAATCTTCAGGAATGAATTCTTATAGTTTGGTAAGTTTTCCACCTTCGTTTTTTTAAGAGTAATCTTGCCACTTAGGTAAGTCAAACTATTTATCTGTGGCACAGTGCCAGCATGTTTAGCCATAAAAAAGGTATGATCGACCAAATCATTTTTATTGATGAATGCCTTGGTGTAAGCTTTTTTATTACGTCATATGAATATACAAAATGAAACAGATTACAAATAAAAAAGTGAACCTTTCTTTGAGGGTATTTTTACCCCCAAAACTTAATTTCTGCAAAAAAATAAGACTTTTTGTATTGTTTGGTGCTCCAAGTTTTAAAATCTCGAAATTTTTTTGAGCTAGAGCAATTAATAATTTTTCTGAGTTAATTGTGCAGACGGTCGTTTTTTTTTTAAAACTCTTGAAATTATTTTTATTTCAAATCTTGAAATTGTTATTTAAATGTTAAAATTGTTATTTAAATCATGAAATTATTAATTAAAGACCATTTTATGTTCGCAGTTTTTGACCTGCTAGTGTAGTCACTTTTTCTCTCAAGACCTGTGGGCGCCCCCCTGTTTTTATGGTTGAAAGAATATATTACATGGTTGATATGGTTGATAGAATATATTACTTTGATTCAGAATCATACAAAAGCATAGATCTGAAAACCAGGGAAAGTAATCTAATTTGATATTAGAGTTTAAAAAATTACGCTAAAAACGTTTACATTTATCATATGATCATCAATTGATTATGATATGTTTACTATAGGAGAAAAATATCATAATAAAATATAGGCAATGCAAATGAAACTACTATGCTTTAAGGGTTAAATATCTAAGAATTGTAAATTGTTTCATTTAGAGTCATTTTACTTATTATAACTGCATAAAACAGTTATACTTATATCTAACTTAGTTTATACCTATGTCTTACCAGGAACTTTGCCATGATATAATATGTCGAAACATTTAACATTAATTTGTTGTAAACATTACTTCAAAATTATCTAGATATATTGAAAAGTTGAAATTTACCTGCAAGTAAACTTAGAGTACTTTGATGGAATTTCATATCTTTTGTGACTGATGCAGAGCTTTCATATGTCCTGGTTTTACGTAGGAGAGCTCAGCGTTAAATTAATTAAGTTTAAAACTTTCATTGCGCTATTCTACGTAAAATCAGGACATATGGGAACCATGTTGATTATGATCGTCCGATTAACGAGCTTGTTTAATCTTTTTATGCTTGTACTCAAAGAAATTACTTTCTTTCCTTTTTCTACGACTGGGAATAACATGATTCTCCATGGCAAAACTATTTATTATATCTAAAAAAAATAACGATGTGAAACTTGACTGATAAAAACAACAACTGTGGCAATTATTTGATTTTTAAGCCACAGAGGAAAGAAACTTTTTTTACAAGGGTGTATTTGAAGCAAATTTTCCCTTTTAATAAAAACCAAAAGTTCCAAGCTGGCTTTACTTGTATAAGAAGCTGACATTCAAAAAACCTTTTAAAAGAAACTGATGAAGCATTAAAGAACGCTAATCATTGAAAAAAAAGATTTTGCAAAAATATCAAATCAACCTATTTTAAAAACACTGATTCATTTATGAGGAACCTTTCCATATTAGTAATAGTAATAGTAATTTATTTGAGCTATGACCGATAATTCGGTGAGTGCATTAAGTACGCTTAGATAGCTATATCATTATTCAGCATAGTTACGTTATTTAAAATCCTTATTTCAAGTTTAGTTTTAAAAGAATTCACAGAAATATCGTTAAAGACATCAGTAGGTAGTCCATTCCAGTATAAAGATGCTCTGTTTGTTAAAAAAAAGTCCCGAGGCGAAAAACTTGTTATTTCGCGATTATATTTCATTTGATGACCTCTTGCTGATTGAAAACTTCTTTGCAAAATTTCATTAATTAAATTTACTTTTTCAATTCCATTGAATACCTTATACATTTGAATCAACTCACCCCGAATCCGTCGAACAACTACAGTAGTAAGACCCATTTTATCTAATCTTTTCTCATAACATAGCTTTTTTAGTGGCCATATCATTCTTGTAGCACGGTGCTGTACCTTTTCTAAGAGAGTAGTTTTATTTTTAAGACATGGAGACCACACAGCAAATTCAATGAACAGTCTTACAAAAGTTGTGTATATAATTTTTAGTAATTCACTATTTAAACTTAAAAATGTATTCCTCAACATACCCAAAACTTTATTTGCTTTACTTGCACATAGAGTTATTTGATTTTTTTATTTCAAGTCAGAGGTAAATGCTACACCAAGATTTTTTCCAGCAACAGTGGTATTTAAACGTATATTTTGCATAAAATAAGTTCTTACGGGGTTATTTTTACCAAAATGTATTATCAAACATTTCTAAAAATTAAATTATAATAGCCATTTGTTGAACCAGTTGACACTTTATCTAGGTCATTTTGCAATAGGTTAATACTTGCTTCACAATCAACCGCTGATAATACTTTTGTATCATCAGCATACATTTTCAAAATATTAACAAAGTTCTCAGCCAAATCATTAATATAAATAATAAATAGTAAAGGGCCAAAAACCGAGCCCCGCGGTTCACCACTAAATGTATCCTTCCAAGATGAGACAATTTCTCGCATGACAACTCTTTGTCTTTTATTTTTTAGAAATGCTTCAATCCATTTTAACAAATTACCAGAAATCCCATAACATTTAAGTTTTATCTGTAGTTTTTTATGGGGCTCTGAATCAAATGCCTTTGCGAAGTAAATTACATCTACAGGTATATTCTGAGATAAATAATCCAAGATTGCATCTAAGGTCTCAATAAAGTTGGTTGAACAAGATTTTTTATAAACAAGCCGTCAGGGTTAGGGTTGATTTTTCGAAAGAAGATTATTTGCATTTAGAAAATTCATGATTAAATCTCGCACAACCCCTTCTAGAATTTTACAAGGTACAGAAGTGAGTGAAATCGGGCGATAATTCAACAGCGACAGTTTACTTCATTTTTTAAATTGAAAACTAATATTGGCTGATTTCCACTGAGCAGGTAGTTCACTAAGCACAATGGAAGCTGTAAATATATGTGCAAGCGGTAGAGCTATTCCATATGTGCAATTTTTAAAGATTAAAGGTTTAATAAGATCTGCTCGACGAGACTTCTTTGTATTTAAACGTTCTAATCTGTTAAGAATATCTTTGTATGAGATTATATCAAATCCAAATTTTTATTGATTCTAAATGCAAATGCTGGCAAATTAAAGTCATTCTCATGGACAAATACATCTTGGAGCTTGTTATTTAGTAAACTAACGATCTGATTTGGGTCATTTGTCACTATTCCATTTTCTTTATGTAAAGCTTGTATTGAGTTATTGATCTTTTATTGGTTATTTACATATTTGTAAATTATCTTTTGGATTTTTCTAAGCCAATATTATTAGTTTTTTTTTATAATTTTGTCTGGCTTTTCTTGATTTGTTTTTGACTATCTTGCAAATTTTTTTGTATTCATTCACAAGAGAAAAAGCTTTCCACCCTGAGAAACAGTTGCAAAATCTTAGGGTCTTTTTTAATTTTATAAATTTTTCAAGATCATTGCTTATCCAAAATATTCGCTTTTTTTAATAATATCTAATTTTTTAAGTGGAATGTATAGTTTGTACGCTGTGTTCATGTTTAATATAAATATATTATACATTTCTTGGACCGATTTGCCTTTAAAATACGTTAACTAATCCACATTGGAAAACAATCTATTAATTGAATCAAAATTTGCTTTCCTATAGTCTCGTACAGTTACTTCCTCATTTATAAAACATTTCTGATAAAAAAAAATTGAACTGGATGTAATTCAATTTGGAATAACCTTTCTCTTTTCAATTTGGAATAATTCTTTTGTGTTGTAAATAATAAGTTAAGAGTGTTAAGGCATTTATTGTTCGATAATTGAAACGTCGGAGAAGAAACGTGCTGAATGAAAAATTGATCACTCAAAATATCACAAAATCTGTATTCATGAGAGCTATCATTGTTTTCAATCAATTTTATAACACCTTTGGACCATTTAATGTTTGGAAAATTAAAGTCCCCCATAACTATAATATCCTACAAATAGCGTTTGTCAACATAGGATCTTGCAGTTTCAAATACCTTGTTACAGATTTCCATATCAACTATTTCATTTGATCTGTATATACATCCTAATAAATTACTATCGTTACAGATATAAAATACAACCCATATTTGCACAATTTTGTCCGGAACTCAGAATTTTATCTTCAACTTGATAAGATACAAAATTGTTATCTATGTATATTGCAAAACCACCACCAATTCTACCATCTTTACGATCATTTCTATACAAATAGTAACCATTTACATCACAACATAATACCTTGAACTCCTCCATTTTATTATTTAGCGATATTGTATTTAAATATAAACATGTAATGTGGTCAATCGACTTGTAGTTTCTTAAGTTTGACAATTTTGTTTCCACGGATAGCATATCGAAATGTAGTATCAGCAGCAAGTTGAGAGCTTATTTCTTTCTGGTCTTAAATGAAAATCTAACATTCTCTCTGCTTCAATATAATCTGGTGAAATATACACGTTTTTAAGATTACTAATGTTTCTAAGATTACTAATTTTTTTTATTGATACAAAATAGGGTTTCTAATACTGAAATTTTCTAATTTAACTAAAATCGGACCAGTTGTTTCCTTTTTTTATTTTTGACCGCAATCTTCTCACATTTTTTGTTTTAACCTCGGCTCCAAGTTTATTAAATAATTCCGCAAGAATTTCCGCAAGATTTATATAGCTCTTTACCTCGAAAACTATAAAAATCATTGTTTAAAGATTTTAGAGATCTTTGTAAAACAACACACTATCTAGATATTGGAATCAGCTAAACATTTTCTTGGCAATGTCACAAAAAAGAAATAAGGCTGGGTGAATAAAAAAAAGCAATTGCTATTACTCAGCGTTTTTGGAGTAATTGCTCAGCTTTACGTAAATAAAAATTTGAGTAAAATTGTTCAAATTTTTATTCACGTAAAGCTGAGCGATTTACTACAAAAACGCTGAGTAATTTCTCGGCTTTACATGAATAAAAATTTGAGCAAAATCTCTAAATATTTTATTCACGTTAAGGTAAGCATTTAATTGAAAAACGCTGAGTAATAGTTCTTTTTTATTCACCCGTCCTATAGTGTCCTATGCAAAGTGTTTTTCACCTTTTCACTACCACATTTAACCATATTCTTAAAAAGTCTATTAAAATACAGCAAATTTTACCATTAACTTCTGTGATTCCATATATGCTGCGATAAAATCATAATCACTAAACATACCAATAAAAGCCTGCAAAAAGAAAATCATCATATTCGATGTCTATGGTCCCCACTGGAGATTTAGAAACCTTTTGAGCTTGGTAAAAAAATATTTTGTAGCTTTTTATATCGGGTCAATGTTAAACGACTTTCAAAAGCTAAACGACTTTAACGACTGTTCATTTTTTATCCTAAACTATATATGTTGATTAGTAACTTAAGAAGGGCATTAAAATTAGTTTTTAATTACGCAGTACAACACCTGATTTGTTTAGGTATCCGCTAACTGTTTTCGGTTTGAAGAAGAAATACATACTTTAAAACAAACAAAAGAGGAGTTGAACAATAAGATTGAAGCATTAAAACAAAAAATTATTCGGCTTGAACAAGAAATAGAAACGCACAAGGAAGAGAAAACGTTCTATTTAAATGAAAGACAACAAGCAATATGTGATCGTGATCAAATGCACGAAGAACTAGTTGAGTTACGTAGACATAACAAAGTGCTTCAAGATATAAAAGAAGAAACCGTGCAAAAGCAGGTTAAAATATCTTCTGAATACGAAAAAAAAAACAAGGACCTTAATTTTGAACTAGGTAACAACATTTTTTTTATCGGATATTTTTTTACTTTTTAACTTACCTGAAATTTGTTTTGTGATTTTTTTTTTTTTAAATATTGCTTTATTTTTATATTTTAGAATTGCAAAACTTTTTCCAAATTTCTATTATACTTTATGATAATGATAATACCTTTTGTTTAAAAACTTCATCTTAGAAAATCACCAAAACTTCATTTTAGATTGTATCAGGGAAGAGTTAGCTTCCAAAATATGTGAACTAAACTTAGTAAAATCCAATGATATACATAAAAAGAATACATATAAAGAAAAATGTGATAATGAAGTAAATGAATATGATTCGAATAGAGAAGAACCTCTAGATGATTTGGATAAGCAGATAGTGAATTTACAAGTATATGAAATATAAATTAGATTTTTACTTTTGTTTTAACTATATTTGAACGAATTAATTTTTTAAAAACGAATGTATTAAATCAAACTTATTATAAAAGATAACTTTTTTTTGTTTCGTAGAAATCATCAAGGGTTATTTCACAACATTTGCGTCAATCCAGTAATATTTCAAACACTGAACCTTTTTTCGATCTTACTCTATCTAACCTTTGTAACCCGGATGAAATATACGCAAGGTTGCAAAATCCAATATCTGCTTGTGCTCTAACGCTCACAAAAATGAATTTAAAACATTCTCATTCAAGAAGCTATAAAGAAAATCAAAACTATTGCTTGATGTATCAAGAAGATTCGGATAGCTCAAGTAAACAAAAAGTTTCAAGAACGTAAAAAAAGGAAAAAAAAATTAAGAAATTCAGATGATTATATTTATTTACAATGGATAATGTATATACGAATAAAAATAATGTAGTAAAAATTAACGGTAATATAATACTAGCAAGAAAAAAACAATTGTTTAATTACTGCATTACAAATGCCCGCGTTTATGTCCTCCCATTTATGATATAAAACACAACGGAGATGCTTTATTTTCAGAAAATATTTCATATAATCACAATGCACATTGTCAATACATTTTTTACATTGTTTGATGTATCAAAACTACTGTGACTGTACAGTGATGGTAGTTCATAAAACTACAATAATTTTTTTACAATAATGTTCATAAAACTACAATAACTTTTTTTTTAAAGGAAAAAATAGCTTATATATTAACTGATGTCAACATTGCGCAGCAATTTAAATTAGTTTTCATCAGTTAAAAATGCTTTATATATATATATATATATATATATATATATATATATATATATATATATATAAATTATGTTAGTGTATTCTACAAACAGAGTGCTCAATGTTCTAAAAGAACAGAGCAATAATAAATAAATAATAAAGGGTATATATATATATATATATATATATATATATATATATATATATATATATATATATATATATATATATATATATTTATATATATATTTATATATGTATATACTACATATATATATATATATGTGTGTATATATATAATATATATATATATAAGTAAATATAATATATATATATAATATATATATATATACTAATAATATGTATAATACACATATATATAACATATATATATATGTGTATATATATATAATATATTATATATATATATGTATATATATACATATATATATATATATATATATATATATAGATAATAAAGGGTATATATATATGTATATATATATATATATATATATATATATATATGTATATATGTATATAAATATATATATAAATATATATATATATTTATATATGTATATACTACATATATATATATATATATATATATATATATATATATATATATATATATATATATATATATATGTATATATATGTGTGTATATATATATAATATATATATGTGTATATATATATAATATATACATATATATACTATATTATATATTTTATATGTATATATATACATATATATACATATATATATATATATATATATATATATATATATATATATATATATATATATATATATATATATATATATATATATATATATATATATATATATATAATATGGCGTCTTAATAAAAAAAATTTTAAATTTTGTTATGTATTTTAATACAATATTTTGTAAGAAGGTTATAAATAATTTATCTTGAAAATAGTACTTTTCAAAAACAATACTTCTAAACAATGTCAACGATTGGTTAGCAAAAAACGTACATAATCAGGGCAGCCGAGAGCTTTTATGACACCCGGAGCATAGTAGCACTTAGGCGCCCCTATTACATGTACAGTTATACAAGTTAATGACTGTGTGTTATTTTAAATACTATTAACTTTCATTGATATTTTTAGGAAAATCTGGATCTAATCTGGATTAAATAATACAGACTCTTTGAAATTAATATTGAAAACTCTTTTTTTGCTTTTTTACTAGCAAAATTTACTTTTATTTTTATGACATCTTACAACAGAGTTGTATCCAATGCATTTTTAACATGTATGTCCGATAGACGTTCTTAAATCTTTTGTTTTATAGTGGTCCCACAACCATGTTTTTTTAATCAATTTTAGTTTACTTAAAGGTTGATCATTTTCTGCAGCAGGTACTAGTATTGCGTTAAAAAATTCGAATTAGGATGTATATAGGTTGGTAAATAGGCTATAGATCTTTTGAGTATATTTCATCGAGAAAACCTAAAGTGTTTTTGGAAGTGAAAAAGGAAAACTTCTTCAAACTATTGAGATGCAAAATATCTTTCATAAAGTTGTCTTCCATTTTAAGCCTTAATCTTTTAACCAGATGAATGAAGTTTTTAATAAAACAGCTTTTACAATCCCAATTTTAAATTGAATTTGTTGAATGGAATGACAAAGCTCAACGTTAAATATATTCACTTCAAGGTTATGTTTTGAGAACTAAACTGGTGAGTAAAAAATGCTGCGTTAAAGTAGTACAGTGTAATTATGTAAAAAAAGGTCTAAACCTATAAAAATTACCATAAAGCTCAAATTTGGTACATCTATTCAAAATATGTCTAGAGTTACTAAAAATAATCCCTATCATTTAGATCATGGGAATGTCTATATTTGGGCATAAAACGGAGCACATAGAGGGAAAAATTTGAAATACACTTCCAATACGACGTTGATAAAATAATTTATCAACGTCGTTGATATCATTGTTTAGAAGTAAATGCTGATTAGTTAATTTAATAAAATTTTGAAAATTATTTTTCTGTATATATATATATATATATATATATATATATATATATTATATATATATATATATATATATATATATATATATATATATATATATATATATACAGTATGTCAAAAAAATCACCCCCTGTTGATTTTTCAATAAAAACAAAATTTAATGTGCTTAAATTTAGATTTTTGACCATTTTGTGTGCTTAAATTAATTTTTTTTTAATTGAATTTATATAAAAAAACATTTATATAACAAGAAATTAATATTCTTATACTTATAACAAAAATTATCCACTAAATAAGAAAAAGTCAAAAAAGTGTATCACCCCCTAATCATTTTTTAACTTTTCTGTTGTTTAAATTAGTAAAGTTGCAGAAAATAAGCCAAAAGCAATCAAATTTGATTGATAGAAGTTATTCTAACTAATCTTTTAGCAAAGTTTGTTTTCTTTTTAGGTTCTTATAAGAAAATTATGGCGAAAAGATATGAAACTCATGAATCAGTAAAAAAACTGATCCTGGGACACTATAAAAGTAGAAAAGTATATAAAACTATTTCTAAAATAGCCTATGTTAAGTCTAATAGTGTAGGAAATATCATTAGAAAATATTAAAAAAATTGGTACTGTTAAAAATTTGCCAAGAAAAGGACGCCCAGCTAAGACTACCCAATGCATTGATAGAGAAATTATTCGAAAAGTTGAACAAGATTGAGGATTATTTGCACCAAAGCTTGCGAAAGATTTACAAACAGATCATGGTGTAACTGTAAATTCTCAAACTGTTCGCAATTGCTTGAAAAATTGAGGTTTTGTAGGTAGAGTTGCTCCAAAAAAGCCTTTTTTGAGTAAAAAGAATAAAAAAAAAAGATTGGCTTGGGCTATGAAGCATTCAAATTGGACTATTGACCAATGGCATAGAGTTTTATGGTCCGATGAAACAAAAATATGTTTGTTTGGTTCTGATGGTATCATACGCAAATGGAGAAAAACTGGTGAACGCCTAAATCCTAAATGTATGAGACCAACTGTCAAGCATGGGGGAGGTGACATTAAGCTTTATTATAAAATTTCAATATAGTATATACTTCTAACTTAGTTTTTCCTCTTATTATAGGTCAAATGATGGTTTGGGGCTCTTTTGCTCGGAGTGGTGTTGGCGAACTCGAATTCATTGACGAAATAATGACAAAAGAGGTTGATACTGACATTCTGAAACGAAAACTGAGATCAAGCGCCAGAAGTGCTGGCTTATCTCTTAATTTTATCTTTCAACAGGATGGAGATCCTAAACACACATCAAAGTTAGCTACTGAGTGGTTAAAGAAAAACAGTCCCAGCTAACACACCAGCGTTGGGCCAACGTTGGCCCAATGCTTCTTGTAACGTTGGCCCAACGTTGGCATCCAGCGTTGGGCCGATTCCTTGATGGCCGCCGGGCATACATTGGCCCGATTACATTGGCCCAATGCAGTTTAGCCAGCATTTATCCGACGATATATTTTATTAGGTTCATTGAATTATAAACGCTACTTGTAACTAGCACGCAGTTAGTCAGGTTATTGTTAACATAAAATTTCTTAAATTTGTTTATTTTTAATGTATTAAAAAGATTGCAATTGCAATCGACGTATGATTAAAGCTATTTAAATTGTTTTAATCAAATGCAAACTGAAATGTGTTTGTTATTTCATTCAAGCTAAATTTATTTTCAAGGTAAAAAACAAAACATATTCAATAAAATGAAATGTATATCAGATAATATTAAAACTGTTATACAATAATCTAGACATTATCTTCGCCATTTGCATCACTGCCTTTGTCCCAAAGTTCCGAGTGGCATGCATAATCAATCCTCGCACCATCTGACTTTTTCGGTCATACAATTTACGAACCCACGACTTCATTTGATCGTTTACTTCCGCTTTTGAAACATCTTTTGCACCTTGTCGTAAAAAAAATACATTTAAATATTATTAAATAACTTTGTGTTAAAACATTTCAAAAACTTTAGTAGCCCTAAAAAATAGATTAACTACAGTTTAAAAGAAATTTGTTGGGCAATCATTAAAAAGACAACAAATGAAACCAATTACATTCTATTTACATTTAAACCAAACTTTATCTATTTTTCGTAAAGCCAACTTGGGTTTCTTAAAAGTTAAAACCTTAAATAGGGTTACATTCAGTTATAACTTAAGTATAAGTTAAAACTTACATGTGTATAAGTAAATTGTTTTATGTTATAACTGAATGGCCCTATACAACATAACTATTATCATGTTTAATATTTATTGATCACTAACCATAAACAATAGATTCATGTTTTTCATCCCTTGCTTTGTCCTCCTCGACCTTCACTGTTTACTTTGTTGATCCACTTCTGTAGCCATCAATTAATAGAAAATGTTGCTCACTGTTTCTTCAACAACTCGTCCATTAATCAAAACAAGATAAATAATCTGAAAAGTTTAAAAATAAACCCATAAGATCAGATAAAATATTTTATTAAAAGTACACTGAAGCTCTTTCAAGTAGAACCTGCTAAAGATGTTATAAAAATGGTATGCAATGGCAAAAATATATTGTCAGTTATTACCACAGCAACATCTGAGGAGCGCAGCGGTGGATTAATACTTTTATAGCCCTGGATCTAGTATTTTTTGGAGGCTTTTTTTATACTCTACAGTGTAATAATGACTACTAAAAAATATGTAACATTTAAAATTTAAAAGCAAAAAATTAATTATTTACGTCGAGACATATTAATGTTGATAAACCAGGTGACATTCTTCGCATAGGCAAATTGCTATTCTGTTGTTCACTCACATTACTAACTAAAAGTAAATATAACAAACGTTAAAAACTTTGAATGAGTCTTGTTTTGCAGTGACGATATATATATATATACATATATATATATATATATATATATATATATATATATATATATATATATATATATATATATATATATATAATATATATATATATATATACATATATATATAAAGTCTATATATGTAAATATTAAAGATAGTATCTTTATATTATCATGTATAATTATGTATATTTTAAAGAGTGCTCAATACATAAACTAGAGCTATATAGTATATATTACTTTTACCCGCAGTATCAGGAATTAGCTAAATGCTAATAGTTATAATATTATTTGCTTTATATATATAATATTATTTGGCAAATAATATTATATTAAAAATATAAATAGCAAATAATAAATATAAATATTAGCATTTAGCAAATTCCTGATACTGCGGGTAACAATAATATATACTATATAAATATATATATACATTTATATATATATATAAATATATATACATATATATATATATATATATATATATATATATATATATATATATATATATATATATATATATCTGTATCTATATAATATATATATATATATATATATATATATATATATATATATATATATATATATATATATATATATATATATATATATATATATATATATATATACATATACATATATATTATAGTATATATTATACCTACATAATAATATATACTATATAATATACATATATACCTATGTGTATATATATATATATATATATATTTATTACAACAATTATAAATGTATTCGTTAAAATATATATATATATTACATATATACCTATAGAGATGTGTGTATATATATATATATATATATATATATATATATATATATATATATATATATATATATATATATATATATGTATATATATATATATATATATATATATATATATATATATATATATATATAAATATAATATACTAAAACTTAATCTAAATAGATTATAATATTATCTAAAATTAACAAAATATTTTTGATAAAAACAACAGAAATATTGGTTTAAGATTTAAGATTTATGACGAAACTATTAATATTACAGATATTGTATTGAATCCTTTGTAAGTGTAGCTGCACAATTCCTTGCACGCAACGCTCTAATATCTTTGCAGAACACTCAAAAATTACTTTGCTTTTTCTATTAATTTACAACGATGCCATTATAAAAAGCAAACTATTTTAAAATGGAGATTGTAATGCTATATATAAATGCTTTGCATGAATAGCTCGATAAGCCGCAAGCGTAGGTTTTTCAAAGTAAGTTGGCCCAACGTAGAGCCAATGTGATGAAAATCTACGTCAAGTTACATTGCGTTGGCACTACGTTGAGCCAACGTTAGTCATCCAATCCAACGTTAACCCAACGTTGGGCCAATTAAGCATGTGTTAGCTGGGGTATTAAGATGTTAGATTGGGTTTTTCAGTCACTAGACCTAAGTCCGATTGAAAATTTATGGAATCTTTTTAAAATTAAAGTAGCTGATCAAAAACCATCCAGTTTGTCACAATTAAAGGCAATTCTCATTGAGGAGTGGGAAAAATTTGACACACAATGGCTCAAAAACTTAGTAAATTCAATGCCTAAAAGATGTCTTGCAGTCATCAAGGCAAAAGGCGCACAGATAGACTATTAATTTTATATTAGCAAAATAATTATATAAGGGGTGATAGTGATAAGTGATAAGTGATAAAAAAACACTTTTTTGACACTTTCTCTAATTTAGTGGATAGTTTTTGTTTTAAGTATAAGAATATTAATTTCTTGTAATAAAAATGTTTTTTGATATAAATTCGATATTTAAAAAAAAAATTGGGGTCAAAAATCTATATTTAAGATTATTAAAATTTGTTTTTATTGAAAAACCATCAGGGGGTGATAGACTTTTTTGACATACTGTGTGTATATATATATATATATATATATATATATATATATATATATATATATATATATATATATATATATATATATATATATATATATATATATATATATATATATATATATATATATATACATATATATATATATATATATATATATATATATATATATATATATATATATATATATATATATATATATATATATATATATATATATATATATATGTATATATATATATATATATATATATATATATATATATATATATACATATATATATATATATATATATATATATATATATATATATATATATATATATATATATATATATATATATATATATAAGTATTATTATAAGTATTATTATAAGTATTATTGCTTGTATTATAAGCTACTTTAAATCTATGCATTATGGTAAAATGATGTATGCAGTACAGCACTAAACAAAATAGTATAAGTCGAGTAAAACATATAAATTGAGAAATTTTAAATTCAATTAAAATATCGAATATCTTGCTATCTAAATTTTTATTGTAAACTTCAACCTTGATGTTCCTCAATAAAGTAAAAGCGTCATAACTATTATAAGAATTCTGAAATCATGTTCACCAAAGTAATGCAGTATCATGTGCAGCATTTATTTAAAAAATATTTACTTGTACGTTTTCATTGTTGCAGCTCTCACCATGACAATCATTTCAAGCATTCATGCATTTAATTCCATTTTACTTTTTTCTATGATCACTACAAATATTTGTTCCATATTGATTCTATGAAAACCTTTTACATTTTCAACGTATAATTAAAAATAGGTTATGCGGTGCAACTTCTTTTTCAGTTATGACTGGAAAACGATTTCTATTTCTATTTTTCCAACCTCAATCTTCCAGTTTTAAAATCATTTTATCGTCAAGTAGTTTCCAGTTTAAAATCATTTTATCGTCAAGTAGTTTCTCCGGGTTTTTCATCGACATTTTAAAACCTTTTGACACTGCTGCTCATGAAATTCTTGTGCACAAGCAAGAAACATATGGAGTAATAAATAGCAACATATGGAGTAATAAATAGAAAACAAGGAGTATCTTATGATTCAACATTTACAAAGTTAAAAATATTAGGCTGTTGAGTTCCTCAAGGTTCTATTATTGAACCCTTACTGTTTCTGATTTATGTAAATGATATCTAACTATCCTCAAAGATGCTTAATTTTGTTCTTTTTGCTGATGGCTTTAATCTTTTTTATACCAATTCTAATATAAAAACAGTTTTCTCTACTGTATATCGTGAGCTAAAAAACCTTAATGATTATTTCAAATCAAACAAACTCTCTTTGAATATCAGTAAAAATAAGTATATTTTATTTAACTACCATTAAAATCCGATGACTTGCCTCTGCGACTTTCTCAGCTAACAATAAATAACAAAATAGGAAAAAGAGTTTTATCACTTAAAATATTTGATGAACATCTCAATTAGAAAAACCTTGCGCTAATTGAAAACAAAATTTTTAAAACTATAGGCATTATGCATAAAACAAACCACGTGCTATGTAAAAAATGTTTAATAGATTTATATTACTCTTTTATCCATAGCTAGATAAGCTATTGTAATATTTCTTGGACAAGTACTTGCCCAAAGCAAACCAGTAGAAGTATATGTATTGTGCATAAATACACCCACTCCAAGCCGTTATTCCGGAAGAAATGCAACTGCTGCTTTTTCATAATTTTGGATGAGATGTTGCATGAAACCGGAGCGATAGCGGCGAGGATATTTTGCATGAAACCGGAGCGATAGCGGCGAGGATATTTTTTAGAATTGAAAAACCTTCTGTTTTCTCAAAAATCTTTGATTGTGTAATTTATTATAGAATCTTTGATTATTTTACAAAAATTAAATTTTTTAACCCAAAATAATTTGGATTTCAAGAAAAACACTCAACTGAATATGCCATTATTGAATTAGTCTACCAAATAACTGATGGTTTTGAAAATGTAAAGTTTTCTCTGAGAGTATTCATAGATTTATCCAACGCATACAACACTGTTAATCATTCTATTATATTAGAAAAACTATTTCATTAGAAAAATTATTCTATTAGAAAAACTAAAACGGTTCGGGGTATGTAATAAATTGTATCGTTGGATAAAAAGTTATCTATCTAATAGAAAACAATATGTTCAAAACGAAAAATCTGGAATACTGAATATTCTGTGTAGAGTGTCTCAAGAATCGATCCAATTCCGCTTTTATTTATAACTTATGTTTATGATTTTAACAATGTATCATTAAAACTAAATGCTATCATGTTTGCAGATAATACAAATCTTTTTTAATGAAATAGTAACATTATTCAACTATTCAACTATATGCTGACATAAACGTTGAATTAGAAAAAGTAAATGATTGGTTCAGGTCAAATAAACTTTCTCTTAACGTTAAAAAACACAATATACCTTGTTTCTTAAAAAAATGTGTGACTAAATTTTGATTGAATACATTTTATATGTGGCTCCCACATATAAAATGTATACAATCAAAAATTAGTAAAATCATTAGCATTATGTATTGAATTCGCCCATACATAAATTCACCGTCTAAAGCTTATATACTTCTGCCTAATTTATCGCTTCATTACTTATGCAAATATTAAGTGGGCAAGTTGTCAACCAACAAAGCTTAAAAAATTTCTTTGTTTACAAAAATATGCTTGTAGAATTATATACAACAAAAAGCTGGGGGACCACACTAAACCTTCAACGATGTATATGAGAATTATGAATATATATCAGATAAATATTTACCAACACCTAAACTTTGTGTATAAATATATCAATAATCTAACTCCTAAAATCTTTATAAGGAAATTTAATAAAAATCTAAATGAGAAGTATTTCTGAAGAATAAATCAAAGTAACACATTTAAATTACCTAAAAGTAAATAAAGTAAACAAATACACTGAATATAGTATAGCTTATAGAGGACTTAAGCTTTGGAACTCTTTTCTGAAAGGCAATTTAAATATGGCAAAACCTTAATGGTTTTGCCATATTTAAATTTCAGTATCAAATAAAAACTTACATATTTTCAATTCAGTATCAAACAAAAACTTACGCTTTAAATTTTACGGAATAATTTATATTTATAACCAATTTTTTTATTTTATTTTAAGCATTATATCTTTTTATTTAACTATTTCTATTTTTAAACAATATATGTAATCTTTGTATATTATATATTGAATATAATATTATCTATTTAATTAGATATTTGTATTTAAATATCTTCATTTACGACTTTTTGTGACTACTAGTATTTATAAATATTTTTTCTTCTTTTTAACTATTTGTATCAATATATGTATATATATATGTATATATATATATATATATATATATATATATATATATATATATATATATATATATATATATATGATGTGTTGATGACGTGTAGGGATGAACATGAAAAAAGCTCTGTTGGGGCTCTATGAAAAGGATAGGTTGGTATTTTACCATCCATATCTTCTTTGAGCCCCTGTCTGTTTATTAATTATATATTTGTAATTAAATTTTATTTTTTGTTACGAAAGCAGTTTATATAAACTAGAGCTATTACAACCGATTGAAGCTGAGTTATACTTTCATTTAGATTTGTTTTTTGAAGTGTTACAATTTTTTTTTTGTTTTTACCATTATCCCATTGGAAACCCAGATGTTTTAATTTATTTTGGAGACATATATAGCTTCCGTTAATTTAAACAACGTTGTTCGGAATCGAACTTTTACCAGAAATCAGAAATTTGGCTTTTTCAGTGTTTAGCTTAATAAAGTTTGATATTCCATATGTTTGAAACCTGTCAACCAGTTCTTGCAGACCAGAGATTGTTGGACTTAACAATCTCTGGTCTGCAAAAACTGATTGACAGTTTTCAAATTTACATAATCTGCGTATGCAATGACACCAGTATAGATACCATTTATTGTTGAACCTACTTTACATTCTGAGACGATTTCATTTAAGATATTTTCAGTATAAATCCTATATATCCCCTTGTGACAGACTGAATTGATTTGAGGTAATTCCCTGATAGGATACGTTAGCAGTACCAGAGATATATAGCGATAAGATTTTGTGTACTACAGATAAAGATAATTTTTTTTTGGAAGTAGAGCTTCTCAAATACGAATCCCAGTTGCAAGTATCAAACGCTTTATTTGCATCTAAACTGCACATATATAGTGGCGTGCTATTGTTACTATAGTGCTTAATGGTTTCGCTCAATAAAAATTCTGCGTGTAGAACTGTTTTTTTTTAAAACCAAACTGATGGGAGTGGCTATCTACAAAAAAAGATTGTTATTATGAGAGTGTTTAAGGTGTTCAGCACTCACCCCACAGCTATCTGGGGACTTATTACTATTTAGTTGTGATATGCAGTTTATAATATCAGCTGCTGTAATAACTAGTGAATTAGATTCGTTACTTAAAGGTGGAATTTGATGAGGATTATGGTCATTATTTGTAATAAGCTGCGTATTAAGTATTTAAAATGTTTTCTAAACTCTTTAACGATATCTTTTATGTTTTGCGATTTATTAATTGTAAATAAACGATTTGTTGCTTTAGTTTTGATTTTACGAATGTTGTCCCAGAACTTCTGAGGACTTGTAGTTTGTAGGTTTTCAATATTTATTGTTTTTTCATGTACCTTTTTGTTATGGGCTGCTTTAAATGCTTTTCGAAAGTTTTTACGTGCAAGGATGTATCTTTTGTATGCCATGCATTCGGGTGACTTACTATATAAAGATTTTTGAAATGGTTTAAAGTTAAATGAAAGATTTTCCTTGCATTTTTTAAGTTCTGTTGTCCACCACGGTTTTGAATACTTACCGGTTTCACGTTTTCCAAAGCACTGCTTAACTGCTAATAAAGCAGCATTTTTGATTTTTTTGCATGTTTCTATTAACTCTGGTTCAATTCTTTTCTCGTTGAAGGTGTAGTTATTGAAAGCTATAGAGAGATTATGGTTATATATTTCGATGAAGTTTTTGTTATTCCATGCATATTTTGGAAAATGAATATATTTTTGTATTATGTTATTTATTACGGTTGACAGATTAATATGTGTAACGACGATACTTGTTGCGATTGGTAAGTGATTGCTAAAATTAAAAGGCGAAGGAGGAAGAACTTTGGTATTTATAAAAGATAAGGATGACTCTTTTAGAGCAGCGACGTGATCGATATACGATGAGGTAGAGAGAGTTTTATGCTGATAGGTGTATGTTGGACCAGCGCCACTGGTGATATCGATAAGTGAGAGCTTATTTGATTTAATAAAATCAGTTGGATGATTAGAGAATTTGTTGCGTGTTTTATTATTACGGTTTTCAGAACTGTAAACTGTCTCGGGATATGACTGAAAATCTCCAGCAATAATAACTTCACTTACATCTTTGCAGTTTTTTATGACTGACGTAATAAGGTTTAATTGTTGTGTGTACTTTGAGAGAGATTCCTCTTTATTTCGACACGAGGTAAGATAGATACCGATAAACACTAGATTTTGTTTACCTTTGATAGCGAGAATATTATTATCTTCATAAACTATGTGTGGAGACACATAGTTTATAAAGATAATAATATCCTTTTTTAACAATGAATGCGTTTCCTCCAAATAGTCTTCCATATGCCTTTTTTTCTGCCGCATGAAAATTACTTTGTGTGTCGGCATTGCTATGTAAGTCAAATTTCTTTCAAATTTTCACTGAAATGTCAAAAAATTGATAACAATTCTAAAAAAAAAAAAGTTCTACGAAATCTAAGCAACCTAATCTTAAAAGTTCATTTTATTGAAATATACCCGTGCAAAAGTATCCGGCAGAAAAAAATACTTGAAGTATATTTTTTTTAAACATTTTTTTAATTAAAAATTTTGTTATTTAAAGTAAATTTTCTTTAATACTTCGTTGGGAAACCTTCGGCATTGATTACTTTTGACAGCTGTGTCAACACTACATTTTATATCATAAAATTCTTTCATTTTAGCATCAAACAAGACAGCATTTTTGCGTGGATTATTTTTTGCGGCACGAATTAAAATTTTATCTTGTCTTTCGGATGTAATTCAAGGCCTTCCTAACTTTAGAGAGATTTTATTGTTATTTCTTTCCTTATATCTTATATTATATCCGCTATTGTTGATTTTCCTATATCAAAATGATCCGCTATGTTTCTTGTAGCCTTGTTCATTTGCACGCAATACCGCCTCTTTGACAGCTAAACTTGTATATTTTTGCTTCGTCATTTTATTCGTCATTTTTTTCGTCATAAAATTTATTCTTTTAAATTAAAAGTACTTGATATTTTATTTACCGTTTTTAAACATTAAATAAAAGCCAACAAAAGTATTGGAATTTTATTATTTTGGTTCTGCCCGGATACTTTTGCACGAATATATTTCAATAAAAAAATTTTATTTGTTTGTTTATTTCGCCGTTTAATAACTTTTACAATTTAAAAGTTTATAAATCAAAACATTGGCAAGGCAAGTAGAAGACATTATTTTGTCTAATGACCGAGCCCCAATCGTACGTATTTACAATAACCCTATAATAAATCTATACTTTACAGATTATTTATTGAAAATTATAAATGTAAAAATAAATAATAATTATTTTAAGAAATATTTCAAGAACATTTATTTTCAAAGAAATAATCAAGTAATCAAGTAAACAAACAAAATCAAAAGAAAAGAAAAAAGAAAAACAAGAAATAATTAAAGAGCACGTATTTACAAAAGCCATACTATATACGTATATTAAACAAAGTATTTATTGAAAAATATAAAAATAAAATGTTTAACAATTTGTAATAAAGTAATATTTAAATAAAGAACGAAAAACTAAAAACAAAAGAGTACTTAATTTACAGTAATATTTATATATATTTCAAAACCAAAATGTATAAAAGTAAAATAAGTAACAATTCATTGATAATTAAAAAATAAGAAAAAATATTCAAGAACTCAGATTATATTTCAACAATAACTTTTAAGATTAGAGGAAACACAATAACTGAATTATTGAAAAAAAAAAGTTGATAAGTTCTGAGACATTTTATATAATTGAACTTTAATTTAAAAGAAGCATTTAAAATCGGATATGGTAAAATCCAAAAGTAATAACACCTGTTTCGATTCATTTTTAAACTGTTGTATTATACAACAGTTACAAAAAGTGGTATACAACTTGTATACTAATTTTTTTCGTATTTGCAATAGGAAACTTTTTCCACAAATAAGGTCCACAGTATTGAATTGAAGATATAATTTGTTTTGAATTATATTTAGAGACTATGTAGTTATTATCTGAAAATTTTGTCGGGTATTTAAGCACTACTTTTTCAAAATAGGACTGAAATATTTTAGGAGATAGTCTCATCTTTATTTTACACATGAACATTAAAACTTGGTGTGAGTTGATTTTATAAACGTTTAATGCGCCATGTATACGCAGAAGACGTTCGCATGGTACAATTTAGTCAGCTTCAAATAATATTCTGCACGCATGTTTTTGTTTAATTTACAATTTAGTTTTGTATGATTTGTAGTTGCCCATTAGGATGTCTCAAATAATTTTTTTTGTTTGAAAATCAAAATGTGGAAAAGTTCAATCGTTATCATTATGTATTAGTAGCTTATAGTGAAAATTTCAGCCTCTTAAATCAACTCTAAGTTAAAGAAGGTGGTTTAAGACAATTTCTATATAATATAATTTTTCCTGAATATTATATTTTAAAGTTCCGAATTTAGATAGTTTGAAATTTAAAACACTCACAAAACACTGGTTTCGATATAAAAAATTTCTAATAGAATAAGGAAGATACAGATTTTGTGTGACAATTTTATTTCAGATAATAATTCTAAATTGAGTTTAAAAGCAACAAAAACGTGATTACAGTTTTAATACTTGTTAGATATTCTGCAGGTACTTCTTTGTAACTTTCTTCTTTGTAACTTTCGTGGATACTTGTTGTCTGTTTTTACGGGCAACCTAGAAAATAATAAATAAAATTAAAAAAGTCAGGTTATTTTGTAAAATAATTAAATAATCCAAGCAATAAAATTCCTAGTATTTGAAATTAATAGTTTATTTTATTAAATAAAATGATATGGAACTACTTTAAAAAATTTTGCAGACATTATTGTTTGGCATGCGCGTACATTGGGTGGGGTAAGTGTTAGTTAGGTGTAAATTGTTAAATGCAATTGACTTCCTTTTTTTGTTATTAAAAATGAGCATGATATGTTTTTGCTATTCTAAATTGCCTAATTTTTTTAAAAACGACCCCCTCCCCCTAACAATTTACACACTATAGGTCCGAAATTAGCTGAAGAGTATCGTGAAGTCTATCCTCGTTATGTGTCCTTCCAATAAAGTCTTGGATCAGCTTTATGTGCCATATCATTTATCACTGCAAGCTGATTTTTACAAGCAGAAAACTTGACAAATGACTTAGGGGCTCTCTCACTTTCGCAAGCAGCTATACCTTTCTCCTTCCACAGCAAAAGCTCTTCCTTAGTGATTTCTAGGAGAAAAAAGAGAAGATAACTTTGCTCAGTAACAAAATCATCAAGAGATGACATTGGAACAACGACTAGCTGGATTCCAGGTTTATCAAACACCATATATTCTTTTTCTGGATCGGCAAAAGACAACAATTTGTTAAGGATGTTGTTCTTAATGTCGGTATCTAGATCCCTGTCAGCAAGAGACAAAACTACAAGCTGGGGAGCTAGATACCAAGTGTGCCGTAGACGGCTTTTGTTGAGAACTTTCCCAATCTCTGCATAGGCTTTGTAATCATCTGACATTTGGAGCTGGTAAGCTATCTTAAAAGCTCTTAGGTTATTTGAAGGAGCTTGAGTTGCCATAGGAATCTTCAGAAAGAATAGAACATGGAAAAACACAACATAATTTGTAGCAGTGTTTATGTTCCTAAGAGCAGCAGGCTCTGCTGTTTTTGAATCATTCGGATGATAGTGCAGAACAAGAAGGTAAAGACAGTCACTCATAAACCTGGCCTCATGGTGAGCTCCCGGCTGCTTAAAGAAGAAATTAGATGCACCCAGAAAGTAAACCAGTAGCTAGCAAAGTCTCCTCTTTGGAAAGAGTTTCTCTGAAGTGCTGTGGTGCAAAATTCGTTAGTTTCAACTGCAAGTTGGTGCAAAAGAGTACCTGGTCTAAATGCATCCTGAGACCATTCAAATTTGACAATTCTTTCAAAATTATTAACTTCTCTATGTATTTGCGGCCATAGCTTCTGAAGTAAAACATAGAGGTGTTTGCTTGGACTTTTTGTTGTACCGAAAACAAGTTCCATGACATGAAACACATGTCTCTTATGTATGTGATGTCTGCACATTAGCCAGAGAACAGGCCTCCCCAAAGCATGAACAATAACATTTCTAATAGCTCCATGGTTATTTCCTGTGTTGCTGGCTGTGGTTTCAGCACACACCCTAATAACTTGATCTGATAGCTCATAGTATTTGAGGATACTTTGAATGGCTACAGCCTGGTCGCTTCCCTTGGAGCTTTTAATTTTCAAAATACCAAGCAGAAAATCTAAAGGGTCAGCTTCAGGAAAAGAAACGCTCATGACTTGTGGAAATTGCTTCTTCACTGGTGTACTGCCTTACAATTTTAGTATCAAAGTGAATCACTAGCTTTAAGCCTCTTACTTTGTCCATGTTCTGCTCTCGGATGATCTGGGCTTTTGACTTTACTACAGAGTGTGCTTTCCTAATCAGAGTTGATCTTGAGATCTTCAACTCCTCAATGTTAATACCGCCAGCTTTATAAAGAGATGTCAATAAACAGGTTCCTGGTCGAACACCAATACCATATCTTGTCACGATTGGGATCCAATTGTTTAGAAGTTCATCCATACTTAGCTGAAGACTAACTTTTACTTCCACTGAAATCTTTTGGGTCTTTGTTGGAGGCATAAAAGCTTCGTCAGAGTCTGGAAAGCTATCCTGTCTGTATACCAGAAAACTTCAAACTCTCTTTGTTCTAGTTCTTCTACCTTCCTTTTATTCTTTTTTTTCTTGATTTCTGAGTTTTTCATCTTTTGAGCGCATTTTTTCTTCCATTATTCTTATTTTCTCCACAGCCAAACTAGCATTTTTTCAAAATCTGTTATTAACACCCGCCATCTTGACCATGCGTCCTTTAAGACAGTGCTTTAGAAATTCAATGCCCTCTTTTTGAGCCTTTTTGTTCCTTAATGGATCCCTTTTTATCAAGTTAAAGATGTTGGCCTTATGAATTGGGAATAAAAAGTTGCTTTCATTTAGAAAGTTGTTTACTTTCTTGCAGTAGCTTCCTTCTGGTAGACTTAGAGTCTTGAGTCTTTTTAGAGATTGGTACTCATTGATCTTGTTGGTAATTTTGTCTCGAATTTGCTGCTCTGTGAGTATAAAATTGTTGTCGAATCCAGTTTTGCCCCACAAGTTTACTAGTTCTCTCAAAATGCAAACACCTCTGATTGTCTGTCATCAATTCTCTTCACACATTCCTTCAGATAAATTTTCCAGAAGCAAGGGCACATCCAACTTTACAGTTTATCTTGGTAGTGCTAAGAAAATGCCAAATGGTTAAGTAAAAAAAACAGATAAAATTCAGAAATTTTTTAGACGTTACCAAGTTTCTTTTCTAATGTTGAGCCAGTAAAACCTTCTGAGCATTTCTCCAGTCGTCGGAAGTCGATTTGGAGCAAAGCTTTGTCGTGGAAAGCCTAACAAATAAAACTGTCTACGCTTTCTTGCAGCCTGTCTCGAACCTTCAGCTAGTATTGTATTGTGGCATTTTTTTCCTGAAGCCATTGTCTGAAAATATAGCTAATACAGTTTATAAAATTATATATATTTATAAATTTATAGTATAAAATATAGCTTACAGTACAGTAGTTTGTTTCGTAACAGCAATTAATACTATTAAAAATACTTTTTAGGCCAAGCAAAAAAAAAGCGCATTATACATAACATACACGTGTTGTTTTTTATTATAATTATCTACACTTAACAAATTATTTGAAGAAAGTCGCTTAACAATTGAAAAATAAACTTTAATGAAATGAAAACTTACTTATTATGTAAAACTTTCATATGGACGAGCGCAATTTTTATGTTAAGAGAATTAGCAAACAAATCTTTTTTTTTTCATTTTAACGTCTTATTAAAATTATTAATTATATTATTTTTACTTTTTAATAATTTTTGTCATGTATTATAAATAAAAATGTGTAAATCACTGAAAAATAATTATATTAATAATTTTATTAAAACATTTACAATAATTGAAAAATGTGTTAGCTAAAATCTCCTAACATAAAAAAAAGTAATTACAAAATAATAAGTTTGCAATATAATATTATAAAAAAATTGACTAAACCACCTTCTTTACCTAAGAGTTGATTTGAACGGCTGAAATTTTCACTATATGCTACAAAGACATAACGATAACGATTGAGCTTTTCGACATTTTGATTTTCGAAAAACAAATTTTTTGAGACACCCTATTGTCCATGCATTATTACAACAAATCAAATAATAATGAAGGAAAGAAAAACATAATCTTTTCACAGAATTTATTATTTGAAAATAGTTTAGCCCTATATACCATGGCAATATTTTTTGATATTTTTTTCTCAATGCTTTATTTATGATCACTTCAACGTAAATGTTTATCTAATATTACGTACAAAATGTTTACTGAAGTTTCTCTTTTAATGTTAACGTTGTTGATTATTACATTTGGCAGTTTAATGGGAATATTTTATAATTTATTTAGTTTAAGGAATAAGATAAATTTGATTTTATTCACATTTATAGATAGTTTACTACTTATGAACGCATACACTTATAAAAGCATAACACTTATAAAAGCATACGACTTTACAGGAAAAATTCGCTTTATTTATAATACATTTGTCAGACAGATATATATACTTTTTTTATTCAAGTACTTGTATTTTTATACAATCCATGTAGGTCAAACTCTTTGAACTACATGGATTGTTAAAAAGGCTTTATAATTCATCATTTCGTAAAACATCACAGCCACAATAATCATTTTCATACACAGATTCACAACAAAACTTTCCATTAGTTAGTAAAGAGTCATTTTTGGTAAATAAATAATTGTTTCTTAAGTGTTCCAATTAAGGCAACTCTCCCCTAGATTTATATATATGTGTGTGTGTGTGTGTGTGTGCGTGTGTGCGTGTGTGTGTGTGTGTGTGTGTGTGTGTGTGTGTGTGTGTGTGTGTGTGTGTGTGTGTGTGTGTGTGTGTGTGTGTGTGTGTATGTGTGTGTGTGTGTGTGTGTGTGTGTGTATTGCACATAAATTATAAATGTATATAAACATATATTATATATGCATATATTATATATGTATATATTTATACATATATAATATATAAAAAAAAAATTTTATTAAATATTATATAATATTTAATTAAAAAATTTGTTTAAATACTAGCTTAAACAAATTCAAAAAGAAGTTCAAACCGATTCTCCAATTTAATGAAATATTACGGTTATTAAAAAAGATTTATTTAATATTCATCCAATTGACGGCATCACAAGTTAAATGCACTATTAAGTTGTCAAATTCACAACTATAGGAAAGCACAAGATAATAAATAAAGAATTATACAGTAACGCATGCGTATTTGAGTTCTCAAAATGCAATACGCAAGTATAGGTAATTTTGTTACGTCGAAGTCGAAATAAAGACGTTGAACTAACGTTTACTTTTAGTTTTATTCTTAATTTTAACGTCAAATTAAGTTGATAATTTTAAATAAACTTTCAACGTTGATAAACGGTTGATTTATGGTTATCTGACGTTGCGACTCACAAATCAACCGTATATCAACGTTGAAACAACGTCGAATGTCCACTGGATGGAGTCATCTGCGAAAAGAATACAATTTAAAAAGTCTGATGCTAAATTTAAATCATTTATATATACTAGGAATAATAAGGGTCCTAAAATAGAGCCCTGGGGGACACCACAAGTTAATGCATATGAAATTGTTTGTTTTTGCTCATATTGAATAATTTGCTTTCTATTGGTCAAATAGCTTTTGAACCAAAGTAAGTTATCAGTATGTTATGGTTCAAAGTATCAAAAGCCTTTGACAGGTCAATGAAAACTCCTAATGTAAAGTAGTTAGTACATAATGTGTTTGTTATTTGATTGACTATTTCAACCACTGCATGTTCAGTGGAATATTTTTTTTCATAAACTATTTTAATAAATAATTAAATAGCCTGTTGTACATTGCACAATATTCTTTCGAGCAGTTTAGAGAAACACGGTAATATAGGTCTATAATTAGAATTAATAGAGTCATCGCCAGTCTTAAAACCGGTGTGATTCGTGTAATTTTTAATTTTTCTGGGATAATACTTATTTTAAAAGAAAGATTAAAAATGTGAAGCAAAAGAGGTTCGGTTATATTATAAACAGATTTTACAACATTAACGTTAATTTTATCGAATCCAGCACTTTTGTTAGTTTTAAGATTATAAAAGGCGGTTCGCAATTCAATTAATTTAAGTTCAGGTTCATCCATAACTTTATCGTAATTTTTTAAATAAGACTAAAATGAAGTTGAATTCAGAGGAATTTTTGATGCCAAATTTGGACCAGCATTAATAAAAAAACTGTTTATTGTTTCAGCAATAATTGATTTAACATAAATTTTTTTTTCATCAATTGTTTTTTTTTTTTTGGCAGTGTGTTTCTCGCATAATTACTTTTTCCGATTACTTCTTTAATTACATTCAAAGTTTTTTGGTGTTTCCGCTTGATTTGTCTAATAGATTTGCAAAATAAGCGCTTGTCCGGTTACTTTTGCACGTCATGTATTTTGCACTGTATGTCATTACAACGCAATCATATTTTATGGAATCCTTCGATTTCGTAATAAAGGTTTGTTTTCTACAAACCTTTTCATAAGATAATTTGAAAGTAAATAATTTTTATTGTATTTGGTTTATATAATTGTAAGAGAGAATTCGATTGTCTTTCCGATGATCTATTAAAAATCTATTTTTAATAAAACATACTTTTTTCCTATGTGCCTTGTTTTATGCGCAATTATGGAGTTTCTCGTGATCCAAATTACAGGGCTTTTTTCGGTAACATTTGGTATGGTTTTGGATCTCTGTACCAAGCTTTAGCTTTATTATACTTTTTACGGGTTATTCATTGTTTCCACTGAATTATTTAGGGATCTTACGTGTCACCCTAACACAAAGAGCTACTACGCTAGATGAGGTGTCGCTGTCCTGAGTCTGATGAAAGTTTTCAATAAGTTATTGATTCAGCGTTGAAAACGCGTAGATTTAAGGACGTTTATTCATACGTTAAATTGGAAACAAAAAATCGACAATGAAATATCAACATTAATTCAACGTCTATAAACTAATATTGAACTGAAGTTTATTTACAAACGTTCATTTAAGCGTTGATTTGGAAACAAGAATCCGGCATAGAAATATCAACATCGTTTCAACATTAAAAAAACAAAGTTGATTTTATGTTTTATAAACGTTTTTGAAAGATAACACTTTTAAAAAATGTATTTATTTTAAAGTTTTACAACTTTTTTTTAAACATCTTTGCTTCCAACAAGGCTGCAAACAACCACTATTAGAGTTGAAAGTTAATGGAAGAGAAAAGATGAAGATTGTAGAGCAAGATAACGATTGACGGACGACTTGAAGGATTGCAAATTATATGAATCAGGAAAGCAAGATGAAGGAAGAGAATTCCGAAAAACTAATGTTCGAGGAAAAAAGCTAAACAATAAGAGTTTTTGTAGCACTTAGGAACAGTCACAAAAAAAGGATGAGACTTAATTGAATGACGAGTAACACGAAAATGATTTTTAGTAGATGGCACAAGAGACGTTAGCTCTTTAGAGCAGTGCCAATTATAGTATTTGTTGAAGAGAGAAAGGAAAGAAACATTACGACAACGTGATAAAGATTGGAGTTTGGCTGCAAAAGCAGGTCCAACTATGTTTACAATGCGTTTTTGCACCTTGTCTAAAAGAGAAAGCGCATCATTAGAAGGTCCGCCTCAGATATGGCAACAGTATTTCATACAATGCCGGATTTAATATTTATACAGATAGAGAATAGAATCCGAAGTTAGAAAGTGTTGAGCTCGATAAAGAGATGCAACCTTAGCAGATGCTAGTTTTGCAACGGATTTGATATAACGGAAGATCTAAATTATTGCGATAACGATTGGTTGAATAAAATTAAGTTTAATCTGATTTAAAGTTCACCAGCCACCATGAGCCCCATGTTGTAGCAGAAGTGAGATACTTTTCAAGCTCAAATGCCCCCTCCAAGCAATCAGAGAGTATTGGCTTTTTATCATGACAAGAATAAATGGTAGTATTATCAGCGAACAATGCCACCTTAAATGTGAGAATATCTGGAAGATCGTTAATGTAAATTAAAAAGAGTGTAGGACCAAGGATTGAACTTTAAGGAACGCCTGAAGTTACAGGATATGAAGAAGAGTGCTGTCCATCAAGGACAACCTTTATACTACAATTGGAAAGGAAAGATTCAATAACCTTAAGATGTTACCACATACACCGTAAAAAGAAAGTTTATGGAGAAGACCAGCATGCCAAACTTTATCAAAAGCTTTCGAAATGTCAATAGTTATGGCCTTAAACTTTCCACCTTTATCTAATACACTTTAAAACCTATCTGTTATTACTGTTAGCAAATCAGCTGTAGAACGAGAAGATCGAAATCCATATTGATGATCAGAAAGTAAGTTATTAGATTCAAGATGAGAGATTAAGTTTTTGTTAATTAAAGATTCAAAAACTTTGCATATGATAGGAAGAAGACTAACGGGACGGTAGTCAGACGAATCAGATTGCTCTCCAGAATTTTTGAAGATAGGGTTAACAGATGCCGCTTTCCAGCAGGCTGGAAAGCAAGACTCTGATTAGCACTTTTAAATTTTGTCTTAAAAGTATAGACGACAGCTCCGGAGAACAGAACAACAGCTCCGGAGAACACTTCTGCAAGACTATAACAGATATGTTGTCCGGACCACAAGCTGTAAAAGAGGCTGAGCAGGAAATCACTTTAGATACAGAAGCTGGAGTAAAATGCATGTCAAGCTATTGATCAATCTGTTTGATGGCTAAATCAGGTAGAACGCAACTAGTGAAATAAAGAGATAATATTGATGAAAAGTTCTCAGCAAACAATTCAGCTTTGTCTTTAGTTGAGGTGACAAAGTCTGAGCCATACAAAAGAGGTGGAATAACAGATTTGCCCTTATTATTGATACTATTAAAGATTCTCCAGAAGTCACGAGAGCCTAATTTTTGTAATGAAATACGAGATTTCATGACCTGAGAATAACAGGCTTCGGCGACAAAACCTTTTTTCAATGGTTTCTAGCAGTAATAAACAGACGTCTGAGTTCTGAGTCACGGAATGAGACCCAGTCAGGTTTAAGGTAGTTGTAAGAGGTGTGATGATAGGGGGATTCAGATGATGAAGAAGAAAGAGATAATAGTTTTAGATCAAACCTTGAAATAGTTTTAGAGAGATCAAACCGTGAGCTACCTCCGTTTTTGTTTTACTCAACGTCACCTTCTACTTCACAGGTATTATCTTTCTGACTTTTTTTATCACTTTCATTTATTAACTTCTTTTATCTTCTTTCTCGTGTTTGTAGGATTTCCGTTTACTTCCATTTAAACAATGAGGTGCATACTACAAGATGAGGCAAGGTATGTATGAGTTTTTATGTCAGTTGCTTTTGATTAATAGCGCTTAATCGATTCTAGAAAATAAATGCAAAAATATTCAAAATTAATAAAAAAAATATTCAAAATTAATAAAAAAAATATTCAAAATTAATAAAAAAAATATTCAAAATTAATAAAAAAAATATTCAAAATTAATAAAAAAAATATTCAAAATTAATAAAAAAAATATTCAAAATTAATAATAAAAATATTCAAAATTAATAAAAAAAATATTAAAAATTAATAAAAAAAATATTCAAAATTAATAAAAAAAATATTCAAAATTAATAAAAAAAATATTAAAAATTAATAATAAAAATATTCAAAATTAATAAAAAAAATATTCAAAATTAATAAAAAAAATATTCAAAATTAATAAAAAAAAAATTAGTCAAGCAAATAAAGCAGTAGAGAAAGAGGGAAATAAAAATTTATTTATTTAATAATATTTCAAGTATTCATATAAAATAATTTATATTATTTTATATGAGTACTTGAAGTTTATAATTTTCATGTTAACTGATTTATTTTATTTTCTGTTTAATTCAAGGAAAGTTGTACACCTACTTTTTGTGAATTTAACTAAATTCATTTATTTTTAACAGACAGCCATTAAAGTGAAATAAACATTTAAAAATAAACTTTAAGACTTAAATTCATAGTAATGTCCTACCAATAGGTAATTTCACTGATTAAAGAAATGTTTTCGAAACAACTTCTAAAACATTCATTTGTTCTACATTCGTTGCTATTGTACTTCCTGACTAAGTAAATAAATAATATCTTTAATTTTTCTCCATTGCGTTATTCGTGATGACATAAAAACCGAATACTTTTATTTCTATAAATAAATATAATAATAATAACTGAATACTTTTATTCATATATATATATATATATATATATATATATATATATATATATATATATATATATATATATATATATATATATGATTATATGTATAAGAGCGTATGTTATATTAATAAGAAAACATCAAACTATACGAATTCTCTTAATACAATTAATAATTTATTTTGAGAAATTTTCACTGGGTTATGGATACCAGCATCATCAGCTTGTAAAATATTACTAATATTTTACGAGCTGATGATGCTGGTATCCATAACCCAGTGAAAATTTCTCAAAATAAATTATTATTTGTATTTAGAGAATTCGTATTGTTTGATGTTTTCTTATTAATGTAAATATATATATATATATATATATATATATATATATATATATATATATATATACATATATATATACATACATATATATATATGTACATATATATATATATATATACATATATATATAAATACATATATATATATATATATATATATAAATATATATATATATATATATATATATATATATATATATATATATATATACATATACACACACGTAAGTGGATATATATGAATAAAGAAAATACCTTTATATTATCATGTATAATATTGTATACTTAAAAGAGTGCTCAATAGATAAACTAGAGCTATATCGTACAACTTTCCTGATGATTGTGCAAGTTACTACTTGCCTGATGATTGTGGTAACACATGAAACTCAGAGTTGCAATATATAAACTATGTTATAAACATTAGCATTTAGCTAGTTCCTGGTACTGCGGGTAACAGTAACATATATTATTTATATATATATATATATATATATATATATATATATATATATATATATATATATATATATATATATATATATATATATGTGTGTGTGTGTGTGTCTGTGTGTGTGTGTGTGTGTGTGTGTGTGTGTGTGTGTGTGTGTATGTGTGTGTGTGTGTCTGTATATATATATATATATATATATATATATATATATATATATATATGATATATATGTATATATATGTATTTATATATATATATATATATATATATATATATATATATATATATATATATATATATATATATATATATTAGTAGTAGAAAATCACTTAACAAAATTTTTTTCCATTTAACACTGTGTTTCATCAACAAAGATTCATCAGAAATGCTAATATAATTGCTCTGTTCTTTTAAGAACATTGAGCACTCTATTGTGTAGAATACTTTTTAAAGTTGTTTAAATATATATATATATATATATATATATATATATATATATATATATATATATATATATATATATATATATATATATATATATATATATATATATATATATATATATATATATAGATATATATATATATACATATATATATATAAGGTAATTCTAAAAACAACATTTTTTGAAAATTTTTGATAGCACCCCCTAAATATTTTCTATGTAATAAATTAATACTACATTTAAAAAATTTGTGAATAAAAAAATTTTTTGGGGGTTGCTCAAACAAAAAAGTTTTTTAAAAGTTCTTTACGTTGGGTCTCAAATGAAGTGAAATTTTATAAAACTTTCACTTCTTTTGAGACCCAACGTGAGAAAATTTCTCTTCTTTCGGGACCCTTTTGAGACCAACAGTTACAAATAGTTAAAATATTGATAAAACGTAGCAACTATCAATGACATTAAACAATAATTTAAATAGAAAACAAGAAAATAAGAAAATTAATAATAAAATAAAAAATAATAATTCCAGATATAATGATAATTATAATAAAAATAACAATAACAATAAAGATTAAAAATAAGAAAAAAAATAAACTATGCATGCATATAAATCATTAAATATATGCATATACTAATATAGATAAGGGATTTTCAAAAATTTTAAAATTTAAAAGTATATTTTCAGTTGTATATTTTCAGTTGAAAAAATGAGTTTTTTAAGATTTTGTTTAAAAGAATCAAAATTATATTCTTGAGAAAAATCTTTAGAAGTATTTAAAACTATGCTATTCCATAAAAATGGTCCGCGAAATGAAATAAAAAATTTTCCAAAATTAGTTTGAGAAAATGGTTGTCAAATTAAATTATCGTTCCTTAAAATATATTTATTTCTATCTCTTTGTAAATACAAGTTACGAAAAGAAACGGGTGATATGTGGGTCTTGCATTTATACATAAAACAAAGAATATTAAAAACTTTTAACTCATATATATAGAGTACTTTCATATCATAAAAAAGAGGCTTGGCGTGAGCAAAACGGTCCTTGAATATTATAAGGCGTGCTACATGTTTCTGTTGCCGATAGAGAGGTTTAAGTTACTTTTATAAGTGCTACCCCAAGCAATGTTTGCATATTTAATATGGCAATGAATTAGAGAATAATATATCTGAATTAAGGTATGTTTATCTAGAACGTTTCTTATTTTGTATGAAATGCTTATACTCTTTGAAATTTTATTGCACAAGTTAGCAATGTGGCTTTTCCAATTAAGATTTTCATCGATGTATCACTAGAACTCTTTTAATAATTATGTTTTCAATAAAAAGAAAGGGTAAGTTGCTAGGCAGCTGGTGCTTTTTACCATAAGGATGAAAAAGAATCCATTTAGTTTTATCAATATTTAATGATAGTTTGTTTAATCTAAACCATTTGGAAATTTTGGCTAGTTTAATGTTCATGTTGCCTAAAAAGTGTAAAAATGTTTTTATGAGAAGTAAATAAGTTAGAATCATCAGCAAACATAATTGTCATTAGGTTAGAAGCTTTTAGTAGATCATTAATATATATTAGAAATAGTAGGGGCATTAATATGGATCCTTGAGGAACTCCACATGAAATATTTAACAAATTAGATGATACGTTATCATCCGCATAAACAAATTGTTTCCGATTATTTAGGTAACTTTTAAGTCAAATTAATATATTTCCAGTAATTCCGTACTACTCCAACTTTTTAAAAAGAATTTTGTGATCAATAGTATCAAAAGCTTTTGCCAAGTCAAGTTGAAAAAAATTTAAATTTTCAACTACAAAACTATAAAGTTATTCATCAAGTCAGAACTTCTGAGACAATATGTGGAGGAGTATGTATTTTTATCCACAACTCTTTAAATTTTAAACCGCTAACCGAAATTAGTGCAATTAGTAATGATTGCGAATCATTAACGATTGAAGTTTTAAATAAAATCACTAAAAACATCATTGTACATGTTGCGTACAGACCGCTATCTGGCAATAACAAATTTTTTGAAAAACACTTTAAAAATTTAATCAAAAACAAAATTTTATTTGACAAACGTGTCTTTTTTGTTGGGGATTTTAATTATAATGCGCTTGATTACGACACAAATAAAAATGTAAAAAATTTTATAAACATATATCAAAATGGGTTCATTCCAACAATAAATAATCCAACACGAATTACCAGGAATAGCGCAACCTCAATTGATCAAATAATAATTAATGAATATACAAAAAATAAAATAAAAACTGGAATAATAATATCTGATATATCGGATCATTTCCCAATATTTATAATCACGCATAAAGTTGTCGAACACACCCCTAAAAAAAAAATTATTATTATAAATCGAATATATAATGATATTTCTATGGAACTTTTTGATAATTCTCTATTTTCTGAAAACTGGGATGAAATTCTACAAATTCAAGCATCAGATACTGTTTATAACAGTTTCCTTCGAATATTCAAAAAACACTATGGTAAAGCTTTCCCAGTGGTAACAAAAATTATTAAAACTAAAACATTTATAAACCCTTGGATTACACCAGGAATAATAAAATCATCAAAAAAAAAAAAACGATTGCATGAAGCGTTTCTGAAAAAAAGAACTTATAAAAATGAATTAAGGTATAAAAATATAAGAGTCACTTTGAATCAGTTATAAAGCTTTCAAAGAAATTATACTATTCAAATAAAATAAAGAAAATTTAAAGGCGATACTCAAATAATGTAGCAAGTCATCAAAGAAGTAATTGGAAAAAAAACACTTCTGCTAAATGATCTTCCAAAAAAACTAAACTATCATCATCAAGATATTACTAAAGAATCTATAATTGCTAAAACATTTAATGAGGTGTTTGTCAATGCAGGTTTAAATTTAGCATTAAAATTAAAACACAGTGAGTTTAACAAGGAGAAATACTTGACTCCTAGCAATTTAATTATGGAAAATGCGTTAAATGAAAAAAAATGATTAGATGCTGTGAGTTCATTAAAATTAAACAAAGTACAAGGATTTGATAATGTTAGTAGTAATGTTGTAGTTAAATGTATTTTCTATATTAAAAAAGTTCTTTTGCATATATTTAATCTTTCGTTTAAACAAGGAGTCTTTTTCAAAAAAACTTTAAATTGCAAGGGTAATACCAGTTTTTAAGTCTGGAGATGATACTAATATTTCTAACTATAGACCTATTTCCATTCTTGCATGCCTCTCGAAAATACTAGAACGCATTATGTATAACAAATTATACTCATTTTTAGAAAAAAATAATATTCTTTATAACAAACAATTTGGCTTCAAAACAAGGCACTCTACTGATCACGCAATTCTTCATCTTTTTCAGATTATTTTTAAGGTTTTGACAAAAACAAGTTCACTTAAGGTGTTTTCATAGATCTTAGTAAGGCGTTCGACACTGTCGATCATAGTATTTTAATTAAAAAATTAGAAAACTACGGAATCAAAAATATAAACATAACTTGGTTTAAAAGCTACTTATCTAATAGAAAACAATGTATTTCATTCGGGAATGAAAAAACTAACAATATGTCAATTACTTACGGCGTTCCTCAAGGATCTATATTAGGACCACTTTTATTTTTAATCTATATTAATGATTTAAGCAAAGCTTCTAATATTCTAGATTCTATTTTATTTGTTGATGACACAAATTTATTTTATTCTCACAGTGATATAACAACATTATTTAAAACGGTCAACATTGAACTTTTAAAACTAACCGAATGGTTAAATATGAATAAACTTACAATTAATTTAACTAAAACTAATTACACTATTTTTCATCACCTCCATAAAAAAGATAAAATCCATCTTGCACTTCCAAAACTTATTATTGGAGAACACATCGTAAAAAGAGTATGTTCAATGAAATTTCTAGGTGTAATTCTAGATAAAAACATAAATTGGAAAGACCACATAAACATGATTGAAAATAAAATTTCTAAAAATATCGGATTACTCTATAAAGCAAAACCATACTTAGATCAATCATGTTTGAAATACATATGTTACTCATTTTTTCATTCCTATCTAAATCATGCAAACATTGCCTGGTGCAGCACCAATAAGACAAAGACAAAAAAGCTATTTAGCAAACAAGAACATGCAATTAGATTATTATCAAATGCACACCGCTTCTCACATTCTGGACCATTGTTCAACAATCTAGAAATATCAAACTTGTACCAAGTAAATATATATCATCTACTAATTTTTATGTATAAAACTAATAATAATACAATACCAAATATCTTCAAACCATTATTTAATAAAATTCAACACAAATACATGACTAAATATTCAAGTAACAACTTTGTACAACCCAAAACTATATATGAGTCAACCAAGTTCTCAATAACTATTAGAGGACCTAATGTATATAAGATAATTAGTATTATTAGATAATATAAGATAATAAGATAATTAGTAATGATATTAAAACACTTACAACTCTTGAACAGTTTAAACCAAAGCTAAAACTATTACTTTTAAATAATGAAAAAACAAAGAATTTTTTTTAAATCTATCTATAAAAATGTTATATTTGAAAATTATTTATTAGTGCATGCTTTGTTTGTCTGAAAAGATCTAAAGTCTTTAATTATATACATTATATACAATTATATTATGAAAAAGTATGTATGTGTATATGTGTGTATATGTATATATATATATATATATATATATATATATATATATATATATATATATATATATATATATATATATATATATATATATATATACATATATATGTAATATATATATATATATATATATATATATATATATATATGTGTGTGTATGTGTGTCTGTGTGTGTTTGTATATATGTGTGTATGTATGTGTATATATACATATATGTATATGTGTATATATATATATATATATATATATATATATTTATATATATGTATATATAGTGTCTTCTGATTATAAATTAACCTTTATATTTTCATTTTTCATGTTGTTTTTTTATGCTGTTGGTTTTGGTTTTCTTGAATGATTTATTAAAATTTTACTTTAATGAATAACTTTGAAATTTGAATATATATAGCATTGCATGACCGTAAGTTAATCTTCATGTTATTGAGAATAAACTACTTCTTTAACTTTTATTAAAAACAACTTTGAAAGACTTTAACTATTTTGCATTTTATATTAACTTCTTTGAAACATTTTGCTTTTTTCTCTCATTTTCAATTTTTAATTTTAGTTACAATGCATTTATATAAATGTCTAGAAAAAACAATGAACTTGGTGATAAGGCAAATCTGTCTTCTTCACGTCCTTGCCATTTTTATATATATTATAAAACACGGAACTTGTAAATATTTGAACGGCTAAATAAAAGGAGCAAAAAAAAAAAAAAAAAAAAAAAAAAAAAAAACAGTCAATGAAAACACCTAAAGTAAATTGAGAATTTTCAAATGAGTCAGATATATTTCTTGTAAATTGTAAAATGACATGTTCAGTGGAATTGTTATTTGGAATCCATATTAATTGCTGTATAATAAATTTTTATAGTAAGAGGATTATAAACTTTATTTTACAAAATTCTTTCTAAAACTTTAGAGAATACAGAAAGTAGTGAAATCGGACGATAGTTACTTATATTCTCGATGTTCACCACCTTTTAATATTGGTATGACTTTTGCTAATTTTAGAGCTTGTGGAAAAATTCCCTGTTTAATTGATATTGAAAAAATCTTAAAGAGTATATCTTTTAAAACATCAAATGAACTTATAAAAATGTTGCTGTTAATACCATCAGGGCCTACTGCTTTGTTAGACTTCAACATTTTAAATGCAATTTCAAACTCTTCAAAAGATAATTCAAAAGAGTTAAAGTAAGAGTTTAGAGGGAGACATAGATCAATCATTAAACTGTTTTCTATAGGAATGTTTTTTGCAAGATTTGGTCCTACAGACACAAAATATTTATTAAACTCTTCCATAAGTTGTCTTTTATCATATAAAAATTCATTATTATGTTTAACCATGTTTGGCAAAGAATGAAATGTACTTTTTTGCTGCCAGTAATTTCTCTTATTATAAACCAAGTACGTTTAAAATTTAATTTATATTTATCTAGTAAACTTAAATAATTTTTTTTTTTTTTTTTGAGGCTTTTAAAAAGTTTAGCGTAATTTTTATAAATAATTTTATTTTCATTTGTTTTACATTTTAAGTAATTAATGTATAATTTTTGTTTAACTTTTGAAGACTTACGCAAACCCTTTGTAATCCAAGGCGATTTAATACTTTTAGCTTTGAGATTTAAATTAACTTCAAGAAATTGAGTGTTGAGTGTTGAGAAAAGGAGTTATAAACTAAGTTTGTACTATTAGAGGCGTTAATAAAGCTCCAATCAATTAAAGATAATTGTTCCTTAAAAGATTCAAGGTTTTTTTTGTAAAAATTTGCTTTTTGAAAACTCGTTTTTCATTAGGAAGTAATTTATTATCTATATTTATTGAAAAGAAAACAGGAAAATGATCAGATATGTCATTTTTAATTTTATGATTTTTTAAGGATACGTTAAAAACATCAGTGGTTAAAATATTATCAAATAAAGGAGCACTTGATTGAGTAATTCTTGTCGGTTTGCTAATCAAAGGAATCGCACCATTTTTGAGAATGCCGTTATTTAATTTTTTAATGTTTTTATTTACGTGGTATTGAAAACAATTTAAATTCAAATCACCCAATAAGGGGTCGTCCATAAAGCACGTACGCTCCTAGGGGGGAGTGGGGAGGTCTTCAAAATGCGTACGAAAGCGTATGGCGGGGGGGAGGGGAGGGTTCAATCTAAAAGTACGTACTTCGATTTTCTAATTTATCACAATTAACCAGCTAATCAATAGAAAAGTTACATTCTGACTAAAGATTCTAGTTTGCCAACATAAAAAGATGTATCGTATATGGAGTAGAGGGTATAGTTTTCCTCTATGCACGCACATGTATGGGCGCCCTTAGAATTTTTTGATGCTCCAGATAGGATATTTTCACACATTGTGCAAACTCCTAACTTAAGTTTTTTTATATCTATGCCAAATGAGGAGGTCTTGCAAAATATCGGGATTGTGGAGGCCTGTGAACAAAAACCCTAAAACGTTTACCCTCCCCTGCCCATACGTGAGGGCACTAATGTAGTAAAATTTTCAAAATTACCATATAAAACTAAATTTAAATTTATTGACAGGTTTTAATTTTTGTAGAAAAATATTATAAATTACAAAAGTTATGACCATGCAAATTTTCCGACCCCCAAAATGCAAAATATTAGGATGGCGGAGGCCTGGGAACAAAAAGCCCTAAAACGTTTGCCTCCCCCTTTCCTGGCCAAACGCGAGGGAAATATGTAGCAAAACTTTTAACTTTACCATCTAAAACTAAATTTAAATTTATCGACAGATTTTAATTTTTGTAGAAAAATATTGTAAATTACAAAAAAGTTATGACCATGCAAATTTTCCGACCCCCAAAATGAGAGAGGTGTAAATTTTGCATGGTCATAACTTTTTTGTAATTTACAATATTTTTCTACAAAAATTAAAATCTGTCGATAAATTTAAATTTAGTTTTAGATGGTAAAGTTAAAAGTTTTGCTACATATTTCCCTCGCGTTTGGCCAGGAAAGGGGGAGGCAAACGTTTTAGGGCTTTTTGTTCCCAGGCCTCCGCCATCCTAATATTTTGCAAGGCCACCTCATTTGGCATATAAACAAACTTAAGTTTGCACGATGTGTGAAAGTGTTTTATCTGGAACATCAAAAAATCCTGCGGGGACCCATGCACACATGCCACCCCTTATATACTAGCCATGAGTAAGACCAATTTTTTGAGTCGACAAAAAATAGGTTTTAGCAGGGCCGTGGTTGATGGGTCGGAGTCCCCCCACCCTAAAAAAAAAAACGTGTTATTGGCGTCTCAAAATCTTTATAATTTGACCGCTAGGTTTTGCTAAAATAAAAAGCTTCTTAAATTAGCAAAAGGGCACAAAATTTGCTGTTGCCCCCTCCCCCTCCAATTAAGAGGTATAGGCTACCCTCGGCACTGGGTTTTACCCTTCATTTTTAATATTACTGATCTTGCGTAAGACTCGTTTTTTACTTACTAAAGAGTGGTGCCTGAAAAAAACGTCCGCCTTAAGTATAGTTTATTCATAATTGATTCGTTATTGAAACAAAGAAAAAGATTTATACCGATTTCTCCGCGCATCGAACCCGGATTACCGTCGCATTAACCTCTCGACCAAACACACGCTTTACTTTAACGCAGTTTAAATTTATCTAAATTATTTGCATATATACTAAAAGACATTATTAAAATGCGCAAACAAAGGGCTTTGGGGTCGTATAAAGTATCTAAGGTACCCTCCGCCTTTTTTTTTTTAAATAAACTTTTTTATTGACATAAAAAAGTTGAGGGGGGGGGGGGTATTTGTGAAACGTACGTACTTTTTAAGGGGGGTAGGAACATAAAAGTACGCATCGCAACAGGGGGGAGGGGGGAAGGTCAAATTTTAAAATTTTTGGCGTACGTACTTTATGGACAACCCCTAAGTAGATAAATTATTTTTCGCGGTTACTTTTTTTAATAAAGTCATTACATAAAAACGAATTAAAATTTTTAATTTCACCTGAAGGTGGGCGATAACAACAACTTAGAATTTTATTTTTTAATTTATTGGTTAAAATTTCAATCTTTAAAACCTCTTTATCAGCATCAGTGATGCTCATGTCACGCCGGGTAAAATATTGTAAGTTATTTTTAATATAAATAAGAACGCCTCCGCCACGCTTATTTGTTTTTCGTGCCAATGAAATTACATTAAAACCCGGCAGTTCAAAATTGGTAAAAGAATTTACGTCATTCGAACTGCACCATGTTTCTGTTAAGCAGATTATATTTAAAAGATTACTAGTTTCTTCAATAAAATTACTAAAGATTTCAAAATTTTTTTTTAAACTTCGAATATTAATGTGAATTGTGTTAATATTATTTTGATCAAGAAATCCTTTAATTACATGGATATAAAAGTAATTGCATTTATTTTGCAAAGCATCAAAATCAGTAAAATGATTAAGATCAGGATCAGATTCCTCGTCTAATAAAAAATCATTAGTTCGAAAAAAATTATAAAAACTAGACTCAAAATTTAAGGTTTCATTAGAATCCATATAATTTTTGTTTTTTCATATTCGAAATGAGGTCGAAGAATATCTTTTATAAATCCCGTATGAATAATTTATTATATACAAATTTAGCGTACTTACCCTTTGCCCTTAAATCTTTTGCCTCGTTCAGGAGTTTTTTCCGCAATTCCAGTGTATGATCACTATAATCTTCATTTATGTAAACCTTTTGAGTCCATAATTTCATCGTCGTATATTTTCTTAATATCGTGGCTTTGTCTTTGTAGTTAAGAAATCTTACTACGATCGATGTATTTTTTTTATTGTTTTCAGGTAATTTTTTGCCAACTCGATGCGCCCTTTCAATTTCAAAGTTTCCGTTTAGTTGAAGTTTATTTAAAAACTCCCTTACTTTATTTTCACTGTCTTCCCAACTTTCATTTTCAATTTCTTCAATCCCGCAGAATCTTAAGTTGTTGCTTCGAATTCTGTCTTGAAGTTCTGCCAATTTGTTAATCATTTTAGTATTTGCATATTCATTTATCAATGATGTTTTTGATGTTTGATCATCAGCAACTATTTTATCATAATTATTACTCTCAAATTAAACAGCATTATTAAGTTCGCGTAAATCCTTTTTTAGTTCCTTGTTCTCGTCAAATACTGAGTTTAATTTGTTTTCAAGTTTTTCAATTCTATCATTAAACATCTTCATAATAGTATTTTCATGAGTTTCCATAATATCTTTTAATTGTGCAGATGTAAATTTTTTGTTGTATTTTTGATTTTTTTTTTTTTTTTGATGACCATTAATTAAAAAAAACACGCCCGCTCGCGGTGAATGCTAACAGTTAATCAATATATATATATATATATATATATATATATATATATATATATATATATATATATATATATATATATATATATATATATATATATATATATATATAATATATATATATATATATTTATTTATTTTTGCTCTGTTCTTTAAGAACATTGAGCATTCTATTTGTAAAATACACTAACATAATTTACATAAATATATATATATATATATATATATATATATATATATATATATATATATATATATATATATATATATATATATATATATATATATATATATATATATATATATATATATATAGAGGAAGTTTGTGTACCTATGGCCGTATTTTTTAAATTACCCAAATCAAGGCTCTGGGCTTGTCTAAAAATGATGAAACTGATATTATCACATCTTTATATTAATTAGTTTGCATTAATAACGGGTGACAACTAAAAATCCGGAATGAGAAGAAATGTTAATTTTGATGAAATAATTTATTCATAACAATTTAATATGGTTGATATATAATTGATGACAACTTAAAATATACAATAAAATTAATGGTTTTTCACAAAGGGTCCTTTATCCGCTACTCTGCGCAACTTTGTTTTAATGTTCGCGCAAGGTGTTTGTACACCAGTTGTGTCTATTTCTTTCAAGGATTTTTACAACTCAAGCGTAGAAATTCTACGCTTGAGTTGTAAAATATTTCGAGCTTTCCAACCACCCTTGTACACTAAAGAACTTAGTTCTCCAAAAAAGTCTTCAATTGGTCTACATTGAGGAAGATTGGTGGGGTTAACATTCTTTGGTACAAAAGGAATATTTTCGCTTTGGAGGAACTCAGTAACACTTTTCGTATAGTGTGACGATGCTTTATCGGGCCAAAATATGTAATTATCATCTGAATATATTTATTAATAAATGGGATTAAAATTTTAGTTAAGCATTGGTTTTTGTAAACTTCTTGGTTGACAGCTAGACCACTTTCCTTCAAAAATGGCTCTGAAATTCCTCTGTCGGAGACAACCATATATAACATTACTTTCTTCTCAAATTTGCTTCGCATTTTGAATTTAACATCAGGTGGTGTAACATAAGAGTCGTCTGTGTAATTAATTTTGTTTCCAGGCATTTGGGGTTTACTTAAAGTAAAAAAACTTTCATCATCCAAAATGAAATTTTTGTTATCAAAATGTCTCACAAGTTAACGACAATCTTTTTTTATTTTAGTAATTTAACTTTCGGTGTAGGATGGCGATTTCTGCTTTTTCCTTGGTTTAACTTAAAGCTTTTTGAGTGCCCTACTCATATACTGCTGGGAACACTCAAATATTCTAACAGCATCGCGCTGGCTAATGCCATCTTTGTTGTAAAATAGAATTTTTAACTTCTTCAAATTTTTCTCGGTCATTATTGAGGGCTTTCGTCCGGATCCTTGCTTTCTTTCATCAGTACCACGTTTTAAAATATCGTAAGTTGTACTTTTCGATATACCCTCTTTCAAAAAATGTTCTACAGTAAACATTTTGCCAACACTTTTATGGCGTTCATAAAAATGTACAACACGTTCTCGAAAAAGCTTCTCCTTAGACGACATTTTATGACAACTAAATTGACAATTGTCAAACAAAAATGTAAAAATATTATTACTTGAATCATACACTACTTGATAATGTAACGAAGTGGCAAATTTAAACAACTGAATATGACTTCATATTTTAAGTCATTATACCCGTTGTAGGTATAATGACTTAAAATATAAAAGTCCGTCATGTAGAAGAGTTTAAAAATTAGTGGCACTAGGTACAATAAGCTTTTTTTAATTGTACATAGGACCACCAGCTATTGTACTTATGGCCGCTCTCTATAAATTAGGTTTAACTCCATAATCAATAGACTACAAAGATAGTCACTTAAATTTTATTGAAAATAAAATTTAAGTGACTATCTTTGTAGTCTATTGATTATGCGTTTCTTTCTGGAGTGTCAGTGAGAACTTGACATTTACTTGGTTTTCTACCTCTTCTTTTAGATAAACGAGGTTTTGCTTTCGAAAAAGGACAGACCTGTTCTGGCGTTATACATGAAACAGATTTTGATAGAAAAAAGTCTGTTTTCATTGCAGACGAATCGTTGCCTTGTACAGGAATATAATTTTTTTGTGAATTTATTGATGAATCTTTGAATAACTCTTTTTTTTTGTCAGAAATAGAATTATTTGGACAATTTAATGCTGCATTTTGTCTGTCGTTTACACTTGAACTCAAATATTCATCATCAGTAAATATGTTTTGATTAACTGACCATACACCAGACACACGAAAACCTGCTAGAATGTTTGAAGGAGTAAAAGCCAAAGGATAACATTTGCCAATGTTTTCTGCAACGTCATATATGGTGATTGGCTTTCCTGGATTTGACAGCATCTAATCATAACAAGCTGTGCTGTAGTATTTCTGTAAAGTTCTAAAAATACCTCTGCCTAATGGCTGAAGTTTATGACTGGTATGTGGGGGAAAAGTAAGCATTATTATACCATTTTCTTTAGCAAAAGTAATCGCTTCAATACTGGCATGACTTCCATGGTTATCCAATAGTAATAATACTGGTTAATCTACAGAACATTTGATAAGGTAAATAAAATGTTTCAATAACTCTTAAAAATTTTCCACTTATATGTGCTGTTCCCCGAGTTCCTGGAGAGGCTCCTTTCAGCGCATAATTTTTGAAGTTCACTCTTGGAAAAATAATCATAATAGGTTTGAAACTTCCGATTGCATTCACACAGCTAATAATAATTATATTAGTTCCTTGATCACCAGAAGTTAAGCTCCAAATCTGTTTTTTGTCTTTCGGGGCTACAACCTTAATAGGTGTATGCACATTTGCAATATCTGTTTCATCCACATTTAAGATGCATTCAGGCAAAAACATATGTTTTGAGAGACTTAAAGATATTTAAAAAAAAAAAAAAAAAACATTTGCTTTGTTGAAACTGGTGGCTCTTGCTAAACTTTTGGCTTGTGGCTTCCTTAGTGAAAGAAACTTATTATTTCTTTTCATAAAATCTGAATACCATTGCTACAACAATAACAACAACAACAACAACAACAACTACTACTACTACTACTACTACTACTACTACTACTACTACTACTACTACTACTACTACTACTACTACTACTATTACTACTACTACTACTACTACTACTACTACTACTACTACTACTACTACTACTACTACTACTACTACTACTACTACTACTACTACTACTACTACTATTACTACTACTACTACTACTACTACTACTACTACTACTACTACTACTACTACTACTACTACTACTACTACTAAAATATAATAGAAATCACAGAGATTTAATTTAAATATATCAAAAGCAAAAACATTTTAAGATAACAAAAGGTGTGTAGCAAACTTTACAACTCTCATAATTAAAATATAAATATCACATTGATATACATCACTGTAAAGTATTTTAAAAGAAAAGATAATTATACAAACATTAAGTATATAATTTGGATGAAACACGTATATCAATAACAAAATTGACTAACAATTCTGAGCAAAATTAACAAACTATACGCGTTAAATGGTGTTCCTAAAACAGCCGCGAAAAAAGAATGTTCTTCGCCAATCGGAATTTAGCAATCTACATCGTTATCAAACAAATTCTTTATCAGAGAAACAAACATATAGCCCAAGGTACGAGAAAACTTTATGGCCCTAGGTACGAGACTTGATAGCCTCATGCAAAACGTCATCTATTAACAAATCCGCATTGAGAGTAAACTTATTGACCATCGCATTTAGTACTTAAGTAACAAACAATATTATCTACTAGAACCTATAGAAAAGCATTTTCTCTAGTATATATAAGTTAAAAGCAGTACAATATAAGATAAAAGCAGCAAAACGTTATTTTAGGCCTTCAAAAAGCGTTTTCTAATTATAATTTGCCGTGGCAGCGCTCTCTGAGTATCAAAATAGGATTAAAAAATAAATTTTTTCAAAACTAATCCCCTGACTGAGAAGCATAACTTAGAACTTTTGAGATTTCAAAAAAAGTGGGGTGGCCCTAGGTATATGGAGGCCCTAGGTACAGGAACTTCCTCTCTCTCTCTCTCTCTCTCTCTCTCTCTCTCTCTCTCTCTCTCTCTCTCTATATATATATATAAATAGATATATATATATATATATATATATATATATATATATATATGTATATATGTGTGTGTGTGTGTCTGTGTGTCTGTGTGTGTGTGTGTGTGTGTCTGTGTGTGTGTGTGTGTGTGTGTGTGTGTGTGTGTGTGTGTGTGTGTACATGTATGTACGTCGTTTTAACGTTGAATAATCAATGTTAGTATATTAACTATAAATCAACGGTGAAAATTCCGACGTTAAACTTTTTACATCACTGATAGATAGATAAATATTTATTAGAAACATCAAATACATGTTCTAAAGGACACAATGGCTCATTTAAAGATGGATACTAACAACGTGCTCATAAATAAATTCAAAAAAATGCACCACTACAAGACCAATGACAAAATTATGAAATTACAAATATTATAAAGAAACAGAATTATAAAGAAACAAATAGTTGTTCCTTTTAGAATAAATATTTGTTTAAGTCAAAAGAGTTAATCTTATTTTTAAATGATAAAATATTTTTTGCATTCACAGCATCCGAGGTCATATTGTTCCACATGTCAACAACTCGGAAAGAAAAACTATATTTTCTTGAATCCAAGCGACAAAATTGTTTGCTTATTTTATAAATATGACCCCGGGTGTGCGAGTGTGGCTATTGTTGTTATTCTCAAAGAACAAAGTTTGTTCTGAACAAATAAGTTTACGGAAAATTTTAAAACACGTTACTAAGTCAATTTTAAGGCGCCGAACTTTAAGCAATTCCAAACCAAGCAACTGTAGTCTATTATGATAGGACAAATCTCTAAGGTTTCTAAGTTTCTTAGTAAACTTTCCTTGGACACTTTCAACTGATTTAATCAATCCAATTTGGTGTGGCGACCAAACTGGAGAACAATATTCTAAAACTGGTCGTATATAGGTAGTGGAAGCTCTAACTAGGATACAAGACTCGCGAGTTTTAAAATACTTCAAAATTAAGTATGCTCTAGAGTTAGCTTGATGGATGACATTAGAATTTTTTTTATAATTAAGGTTACAGTCCAAATGACTAATTAATTTAACTTTTAACCCAAATGATCTAGGAGTTACATTACATTGTAACTCCTAGATCATTTGGGTTGGAGGACCAAGCTAAAGTACACTCACTTAATTTATAGTTAACCTTTATACCTTTGCATAATGAGGGAGATGCTATTCTAAGCGAAAAAAACTTACTACTAGCAATTTTTAGTTGCCACATATCTGCCCATATTACGAGTCTATTTAGAGCAACAACTAAATCCTGGCTTAGATCCATGTCACAATATGAACTATTTAATTTTATATCATCTGCATAAAGTTTTATATGACAATCCAGATTATTATTCATAGCAAGTAAATCATGAAAATATAATAGAAATAATGTAGGACCTAACACACTACCCTGTGGAACTAACAATATGTATTGAGCTTGATAGAGAACTACTAACCTTAACTTGTTGATATCTATCGGTAAGAAATGCGGATACGTTGAAACGACGTCGTATTTTTCAACGTTACTTTATCAACGGTAAATCAAGGTGGAAACAACGTTGAAAGTTCCGACGTTAAAAATTTCAACCTTACTTAGACGTTGATACGACGTCGTTTGCTTGCTGGAGCATAGTTTCATTTTTTGTTCAAGTATTTATTACATTTGTTAATATACAATTATCTGATAACTTTTGATTAAAGAATGATTATATTCTAAGAAGAAAAAGTTACTGACATTTTACTAGTTTAGAAATAACTGATGCTAGAGAGATAATTGATTTTGCAGAGATAATTTATATAGCAGAGATAATTGATGCGGAAGCTTAAACCATTAAAAATGATTGACGCAGCCTTAGGGATCGTCCATAAATTACGCAACGCTAAATTTCACTAATAAACAAAACAAAAAAAAATCTAAAGTTTTTCCTCGCAGAGCTTTAAGTTAAATAAAAAACCACAACAGCATACTAAGCTTAATAAAATTGTTTAAAAAAAAAGATCAACTGAAGTTGGAGATCTTAAAAGATCTCCAACTTCAGTTGATCTTTTTTTTTAAACAATTTTCATTAAGCTTAGTATGCGTAATATATGGACGATCCTTAATACCATGTTCACATTATCGACGTTTGGCGGAACATTATTCCAAAACAAATGTTTCTAGTAGCGTTCTCATGTAAAATCAGTTTGACGGTACAAAAAATTAAAATTGCTAGCAAACGTTAACTTTTGTAAATAGAATTAAATCGTTATGATTCAGCTATAGTCTAAAAATTAACGCCAGGCAAATTTGCATATAACTTTTTTTTTAATAAATGTATTCGAATGGTAAAATGCCTATAATGCTTAGAAAAAAAGTGTTTTTTTTTTCTTTTATTTTCTTTTTCGTTATAGATTTTGGCTTTTATGAATATGGCTATGTAATCCCAAAATCTACTACATAATGTTGGCAATTAATTTAAGTTAAAGCCAAGTCAGGTAAAAAAAAAGTTTTAAGATTAGGTAAAAAAATTTATAGTTAATTAGTTAGAACTTATGGAAATTATTTATTAAATTTATGGTTAATTGGTTAGAAATATAATAATTCAAAAGTTTAAGCGAACATTGAAAAAAAATTCAAAAGTCTTTGCCAACATTAAAAAAAGATAAATAATAAAAACAAAAGATAAAACTAATTTGATTTGGGCTTTTTTTAAAAAAACAGGATTTTTCTCTAACTCTCCACAGGCTAGATATTGCACCAGGAGAAAATTGCATAAGTAATATTTGCATTTGGTTGAAAAAATAAAAAAGTGCATATATAAGCTTTTCAAACAAATGACTTTACATATAAAATAATCAAAAAAGACAGATATACACGATGCACATTCTTATAACATCTTTCATAATTTAAATCTTTTTAGCTTTTAACGCAATTTTTAATTTTATTGCACATCCTATGACAATGCTTTAAGTATCTGATAAGGGCAAGCTAAAAAGACAAAAAAGTTAAACTAAGTATTTGCTTTTGTTTAATAAAGAAGTTTAAATGCTGTAATTAGTTATCGTAAACTGTTATAATACTTTGAATAGCGGGGTAACTTTGAATACAAATCTTTTTTTTTTTCAAATTGTAATTATGGAAAGAGTTTATATGAAAATGTTCAAACCTGAAACATCTAAGTATTAAAAATAGTTTATATTTTAGTTATTTAAAGTTTTACATTGTTTATTGGTTGTTATTATGAATTAAATATTCTGGATATTTTTCTCAAAAAAATTAGTCAGAATACTTTGTACACTGCCTCAACTAGTGTAGCAGCTTGTTGTCTAAGTTTCATAATTTTTGTTTATAAATTTATTAAGCATATAAAATCTAAAGAATTTTGTTTGCCTACTATAGTTATGTTCCATTGCAATAGCATAACATACTTTATAGTATATATTTTTTCGCATAAGGGATGAATAACGTTTAAAGTAACTCCATTGCATAAATAGTCAAAAACATGAAACAACTTAAAGTTTCCTTTGTCATACATTATATATAATATATTAAGTATTGTAAATAATATTATTGTGATTAAAAATTATAATATCACGTGTATAAACAGTAAGTCACACATACACATATTGTTTCTGTGTGTGTGTTTATATGTGTGTGTATGTGTGTGTGTGTCGTACTTTAGTACGCCAATCAGTAATTAATGTACTTTAACAATTTTTTCCATGTTGATGTCAAGGAAAAAGCAGGCTCAAAGGGAAAAAAAATTACTTTTGACCTTGTTAAAAATATTTCTTTTAATGATTTTTTTGCAAAATGTAAATATGTTCCACTTGCATAGTCTGTAAGTGAAACTGATGCAAATGAGACCAATTTTATGCTAGTCCACTTAAAACATACCCATTTAAACAAAATAAAATACTAAACGGGTGTTTTTTTTTAAATAATATTATATTATTTTAGCAATAATAAATGACTATGAAACTAGACTGTTGTTTTTATTAAACTTTATAACAATTCGTTTTTGAATAGGTTTTTCTTTTACAAAAAACTCGTTCAAAGTTACCCCATTTGAGGGGTAACTTTGAATGACTGTTTAAATTAAAATTATACAAAATCCTTTTATTTAAATATTTTTTTGAATTTGAATTATGTAAGAGTCAGTCTCAGCCCTTATATTCATTTTCTTAAATTCCGAATATTGTCAATAGTGAAGGAAGAGCAAGTAAAAATATCTCAAAAACGTTCAAAGTAACCCCGGTTTACGGTACCAATAACACCATCAACAAGGTCTTTACAAACTTTGGGTTAGCTACTTTGATTGAGCATTATTTTTTTTTTGCCAGATAAACTGAGGGTGATATGATAACTTTGTTTCCTACAAATCACACCACAAGATCATTTAAAAAATTCATTTGTACCAAGCGATTTGCTACATTTGCTGAACTTTACATAGTCAATGGATATTTTTTGACCAGGAACTAGTTGTTTCTAAAAGTACGATGTAAAGTAGTACAAAAGTACTATGAATATGCTAAAACGTTAAACTATTGTTTTGTCTATTTTTTAAAAATTTTGTCTATTTTTACTTGTATTTACAAAATTTTATGACATGAAAATATTTTTCTCTATTTGATCAGTCTGGGTATTTGGGTACTTTCGAAATTGGAATGATTAAATAAAGAGGCAATTCAGTATGACTTGATTTGGAAACATGATTGTCAATAAAGGAATTGTTACTAAGTTGCTTTAAGTTGATTTGGCTCATCAAAAGAGTGAAGATTGTGAGAAGATACTCTATTAGACCTATCTAAGTTGTTGGATTCCTTTCACCTGCTACTTAGACTTTTATTTTTAAGATAAAATAAATTTAAGTATATTTATGTTATAACGCATTTTTAAAAAAATCCACAATATAAAACAATCTTGATATAGCCACTATATATAATTTTTATAAAAGTTCAATAGACCAAAATATAATTTTTATAAAAGTTTAATAGACTTTAATGTTTATTGTTTATGTTCATAATACATGCGCTTTCAAAGACTCTATTTGAGTATACAAACTTATTTTATCTATAAAAATTTTATAGAATTTGATTAATTCTATACGACTTTTATAGCCATAAAATAATTTTTTAGAAATTCTATAAAACTTTTTGTTCTGTGTGATAGGTAAATGGCAAATCCTGTTGATGTTTTATAAGCTAAATATGGATGCAACTCAAACTAGGCTGTTAGTAACAGTCTAGTTGCATCCATATTTGATTTATAATAAATCAAACGCTAAAATTAAGCTCTAAAATTTTAGATGCTAGGTCTACATATTTAGTTAATAAGCTTTTTTGGACACATAGGTATGTTAAAGAAAAAAAAACATTGTACAATATTAAACAGGAATTTTTCTAATCATAATAATATATAAAAAATACCATAAAAATAAATAATAATAAATATTATATACTTCTAATAATAATAATAATAAGACTAACAATAAAACTAAAAGTAAGACTAACAATAAAACTAAATTAAATACTAACATGTTATTACTAACATTGTTATTACTAACATTGTTATTACTAACATTGTTATTACTAACATTGTTATTACTAACATTGTTATTAGAATGTTAGTAATAACAGTAGCAACAAAAAAAAATTAACAATGAGAATAATAAGAGTACTAATATAAGAAAAAAATAATAAAGTAATAAATTTTTACAAGCACAGGATAGCATCACGATTTACAAGCACAGGATAGCATCATCATTTACAAGCACAGGATAGCATCACGATTTACAAGCACAGGATAGCATCACGATTTTCAAGCACAGGATAGCATCACGATTTTCAAGCACAAGATAGCATCACGATTTCCCACAGCAGGTAAAGATAAAGAGATTAATAACAATAACCAAAAACTTTATTTATTTTTTTAAATATAAATATTTATTATTTTTGTCTTCGATAAATTCTTTAATCTTATTGATAAAAAAAAAAAAAATCTTATTTCCTGTTTTTAGATATGCATTCTTGATTTAATATTTAATATTTTATAGAATAAATGCCATTCTTCGATGTTTGTTTCAAAGGTAACCCAAGGTTGCTATACAATACTGTTCTTAGGCTATAATGATGAACTGTATTATTAAATTTATATTACTCAATAACTTATTGGTAAGTTATTATGTAGACTGATTCAGACTAAGTTACGATTTAGTAGGAATATTAAATTTTTAATCTTTATAATTTCAAATAAACTATATCAATCAACGTTTGAATAAAAAACCTAATTTGAGTTATTTTTATAATAAACACCCATCTTGCTGTCGACATCTTATCATAAATCAAGCAAAACTAAAAACACACTCTCGAAATTTTCATCTATTACATTTTATTATATAGTAGCTTATATGTGCACGCTTTTTCAGGATACGCATTAAAAATAGTTAAAAAAAGGCATGTTTTTTTATGTAAAAACAAATAAATGTTCCGGAAAATTTATTTATTCTGAGTTGATGGGACGGTAGAAAAGTTCCTCAAATTCCGTAAATTTTTGTTCCGGTTGCGTTCACGCGAGTGTATTTTTGTTAAGTTCCAAAATATACCCTTGTGTGAAAAATAGTTATCACGCTAATCTAAAAGTGAAGCCATAATAAATTTGCGCAGTGACGTCAGTTTGCGCACAAAACTTTTTTATGACGAGTTAGCTTTTGCATTTATGTTAAGAGTTTTATTTATGGTGCATATAACTGCACAGATATGTCATTTAACGGGCAAGAGTTTGTATTTATTACAATGGTAATAAATAAATAGTTTTAAAAAAATAATGTAGTAATTGATTTATTTAGTCATTATTAGAATATATCCCATAAAAATGTATTCTACATGTTTAAAATAGAGTAAATTTTCTTAAAATAATTTAACTAAAAGCTTATTTCTAGTTTGGTTTTTCTAGTTTTTTGCCACTAAGAGACGTCACATACGCAAAATACTTTTTTGGCTTCTACGTTCAGGAAAAAGCCGCATCAATCATTTTTAATGGTTTAAGAAAGTTTTAAGTGTTAATAAAAAAACAAATTATGAATCAAAGGGTAACTTATTTGATCTTAATTATATGGTTTTTTTTTTGGTTTTTTTTTGTAGAATAGATTTTTTAGGTGTATTTTGCGATTTAACATTAAAATAATTTCATTTTGAGAATCTCAATTTCATAACATTATTTTTGCGTTTTTATTGCGTTTAAAATTTTTAGTAAAAAAAAAAAAACCTATTTTGTTTCGGTTTCTGTATAAAGATCATTGATTAAAGATATATTTTTTTAAATCAGCAAATTTTTTTTTGCTTTAATCGTTTAAAGGAAGTATCAGAGACAAAAGCGCAACGCTTAAAATACAATATTTAGTTAAAAAAAACTTGTTGGAAATGAAATTCGTGTAAAATTTGTCTTTACATTTTCAAAAAAATTTGTGTTTGCTTTTATTAGTACAATGCAATATATGTCTAGAAGTATATATATGTTTCCGGTATTTATTGAATGCGATTATAAATATTTTTATCTTATTTTTAATTCTTTTGAAACTAATGAACTTTCTGAATTTTGGTTACAGTAAAAAAGTTGTTTTATTTCGTTAAATGGATGATGAAGTTGACTATAGAGCTCTAATAGAAAAACATCGAGTTGAGACAATTAAATGCTTGGATCTTGATCGACAGTTTCTATTTAGCTATTTGCGAAGTTACGCGGTTTTGGACGACGAAGATTGTGAAATAATATTAAATGCTGGTCCAAGTCGTCAACAAAAATCATCTAAATTTCTTGATGTCTTAGCTACTCGTGGTCCTAAAGCTTTTCAATATTTTCTTCAAGCTCTAGAAATTGAACATGGTCATCTCTATGAAATATTCACTGGAGAAAAAGCATCAAGACCATGTATGTTTTTTTTTAACATTTTTTCATTTATGTATATTTCAATTATATATATATATGATTGTTAACAGAAAATATTGTATTATAAGGATATTTTAAATTATATTAAGTTGCTTATTAAATCAGTTTTGTAATTTATAAAGTTATCATTAATATGGTATTATTCGGGGATGAAGATTAGTAAAAATAAGTACCACGTTTGCATTTTTTGAGGAATGTTTCATAATCAAAAAAAAAAAGAAAATTTACACACTTTTATATTTTGTAACATAAAATTCTCATACAAAATTTTTTTTTTGTTGAATCAAAGTTTTAGTTTCTGTACCTTATTTGATGAAGCAACAATAGTTCTTATTTAAAAGTTTATTCGATATTAGTTCAATAATTATAAAAATGGACGGAAATCATCATTAAAAAGTAATTTATACTTTCACCACATGCTAAAGCATATTAAATGTGTGATTTTAATTTCTGATACTTTACAAAAGTTTCAAAAATAAAGATAGAATGATAAATTTTTAAAAATTAACTCCTGTTCTAAGGTAGAAGAGTTACTCTCTGGTATAGAGTCACTAATGCAGTTATAAATAGATTCGAAACGGAAAAATGTTTTGACAACCCTTGACAAATACGTTAAGATGTTAACAAGGTAAGAAAAATATCTTTCCGGATTGATTTTTTTAGTTACGTTTATCTAACAATTTTAAATTGTTTTAAAAATAGACATTTATTAGTTTATCGTTTATGACATTTTCTGCAAATGAAAAAAAGTGCCTAGGCTTGGTCGGGAAGCGGGAGCGATCGCTCTCGATTACTGACCACGGAAATAATATGTAATTGCGAAAAACTGGCCAGATTTTTTAGTCGTTTTGAGAACATTTGAAAAAACAAAGAAAAAGCGCGATAAAGATTAATTGGACCGATGAGAGACAATTACAAAAAAAAAAATAAACTAGAAAAAGAAAATAATTTTTAACGCGAAAAAACAAGCAAAATAAATTACGTTTAAAAGAAATATTTTTGAAACATCGCTCTTTGACAATTTTTTTAAAATTTTTTTATATAAAGTGCTTAATAAGGAAACAAATTTTCTTTTATTTATCAGACAGTATAATATAATTTTTATTTATATACTCGTGTCTCATATCCAGTTCTGGTTAAGGAGGATTGAGGTTAAAAGGGGCTATAGCCTGAGCCCCAAAATAGTCAAGAAGACCTTTTTTTGAGTAATTTTTGCGCTGTGGCACATATAAATAGCCCCCGGCCCCGAAAAGTCCAAACTTAATTCTAATAAACGCTAGTTTTAGTTTTGCTTAAGCTAAATTTTTTTATAAATAAAAAAGTTAATTTTTTTAATAACTATTTTATGCTTCGCGTAGTTTGAAAAGTTTAACATTTAAACAATTCTTCTTAGTGAGATGATCAAATGAAATAATTCAATCATTGAGTTACGGTAGAAATTAAATTAACCAGATAGAAATCAACTAAAAAGGTTCAAAATGCTTTATGAAGAGGAAGCGGAACTGTTTCACAGTACCGCTGATGATGCTTAGCGAGTGGGTTTTTTAATTTTAATTAGTATTCAAAACAGAAAAAAGTAAATTTAAGTTTAAGTATAACGAGTTTGTAAGTATGAAGAGGGGTAGGGGGAAGGGGGAAGAGGGTCCTAATTTACACTGAATTTTTAATATTTAGCATTTACTAGTGTGTTTTTAATTCTTAAGGCCAATTTTTATATATTTTTTTTAGTTTTTATTTTTTATTTTTTTTAGTTTTATTTTCTATGCAATCGTCCCGCTTAATTCTCTATAACAATTTTTTTTTTTTTTTTTTTTCTTTCTTTTTCTTTAATTCTTATTCAATTTTTCTATGCTTGAAAAATGCTGGATCACAACAAAACTCCTATGACTTCTACTTCTTTGACTCTTCTTCCTTTCTTTCCTTCTTTTTACTGTTATATTTTTTGTTATTGATATTGTTATGATTTTTATATTTTTTATATATATATATATATATTTTTTTTTGCATTATCCTTATGATAATCACTATAATATATATAGATAAATATATAGTAAAATATATACCTATATATAGTAAAATATATAGATAGTACTTATTATATTACTGTATTTAATATTATTATTACTATTTATTACTATTATTATTACTATTTATTTTTATTTATTTTTTATTACTTATTATTATTATCATTATTATTATGCTATATTTATACCATCATAGGTCTTTACGCGTCATCAGTTTATAACTGTTTGTAAATGTCCCGCACGATTGTATATATACAGTTATTATTAAAGTGAAAATATATTGATTTGATTTGATTTGATTTTTGAAAAATAATTTTTTTGTTGTAAAATTTATAAATAGACACCTTATATGGCGCACTTTCGTCAAAAAAAGATGAAACCATCCCATTGACATAAAATAGAACTGCCGTTTTAAAAATATGATAGAAAAAAAATAAATAATAAAAAACTTTTAAGCTGAAGACACTGGTCGCAACAATCCAGCGAGATAATCTTTTAAAAAATAAATTTAGTATCGAGAGAAACTCGTGTTTATTGATGTTCATAAAATAATAATTTACATACTCTCATACATAATGTCTACATTCAAAAAAAAAAAAGAAAAAATATATATATATGTGTGTGCGTGTGTGTGTGTTCTGTCAGGACCGCGCGGTGCTTGTTCATCCGCGAGTTACTTTGTATGCATGTTTGTGTTTAGTAATTAAAAATTTGTGTGTTTATTTCATAGTTAGTCTTATTAACTTTGATGATTTATAATGTCATCATTAATAAAATCTATAATATATGACAAACTTTCAAAATTTTGACAATTTAAAACATTTATTTATGTAAACTAATAATCATAGTTTAAAAGAATTACGGCTTTGCAGATCTGGCTCCGAGAATGAGCGTCAAAATAATAATTCGTTTGATAATATACTCTTAGAATGCTAGAAGCCTCAAAATATAACATATTTCGAATAATGCAATTTTTAGAACATTTGAACAGAATACTCAAGAATTTTATTTTGCTTAGCCAGCGTATTTTTTGAACCAATAGAATTAGTTTTTTTGTTGTTAAAAATTCCAAGATATAGAAATTTAAAGATATACCTTATCTCAGAAATTGACTATTGCGCCCCCTCCCCTCACTTTAAAACCCGTAGTTGGTTCTTTCACCTCCAGTGTTGTGGTATTACTTATGATAAAAACAATTACTACAAGTTCAATATTAAAAACATCAATTTTATATTCAGCTTATTTTATGGCTCATGGGGGTCTGTTTAATTTACACACATAATGGTTTAAAATAAGGTTCCACACAAAATACATTTCCTATTATCTTTTTAATTAAGGAAAAAACCTGAAAAAAAATTTTAACTTACATAAATTTAAAAAAGTTTCAAGATATATTTGAAAGTGATAAATGAAGAGCGAAGGGCGATGTGGTTTTAAAAATAAGAGAGAATTTGGGATATGTCTTAAAGAATTAACTGTTTTTTTTTAATACTTTCATGAGTTTGAACCAAACTTATAGTTTTATTATTATTAGAAAATAAGTAAATATTGTTTATATAAATAATAAACAATAATAAGCAGGGTCGGACTGGCATTAAGGGGCCCGGGGCGGAGACATAGATGCAGGGCCGCCTTATATATAAAAATTTCCCTGTATTATATATCAAGGACTTTTTTTTTTATTGATACCGTTTTTTAGACGTTTAACCCATATCCACATAGTTTTTTTTAAAAGGTATAGAAAAATAAAAATTATTTGTGTATCTTGATTTAAAGAGGGGCCAGGAGCTTTAGACATAGCAGGGGCCCGGGGAAGTACATCCCAATCCCCTCGCTAGTCCGACCTTGATAATAAGCTTAAAATAGGTAAGTAATGCTTTCCACTTACTCCATAATTTGTTTGTAAGTTTGTAAAGAAGAATATCATGGTTCATAGTATCAAAACCTTTTAAGTGATCAATAACCCCTAAAGTATTCCTTTCAAACCCTTTTAAAATTTCTATAACTAGTCTGACTACTGGATGTTCTATCGAGACTAATCTATCTATCGAGACTAATCTATCTAATCGTTGTTCTAATAGAGTGATTAATGATATAAATATTTTATAAATAAAGTTATAAATAATAAATCCATGTTCTAAGAGAGTGATTAAGAACTTTCTGATTTGTAAGGTAGTTGTAAAGTTTATTATGTATTATTCGCTCAAAATTTTTTTCTAAAACATCGGAGTATTGTGATTGCTCAATAGTTAAATAATGTTGAAGTATCAGGTGATCTTTAAATATCAGGTGATGTTTAAATATCGGAGCTTTTCTATAAATTTTAAGAGTTTATAGAAAAATGTATCCAATTTAAAAAAAAAGATTATAAATAAGAAGTTAATGGTATTCAATAATATTAAAAACTTTTTTATAAACCTTAGGGTTTTTAAAAAAACCTTAGGGTTTTTAAAAACCTTATATCATCATGAACTTGATTTTTTTTTTTAATTGAATTAAAATCATAACGAATTTTATCGGGAGATTAAACTTATTAACTTCAAAGTTAACTTATTTCAGATATAGTTTGAAACTTGTTTTTCCTGGAGTTATTTTATCTATAAGATATTTTATTTGTTTTTCCTGGAGTTATTTTATCTATAAGTTATTTTCATCTTTTTGTAAAAAAAATTATTTAAACATTCTGCAATATCTTTTTGGTCCATAATTTTTTTTTTTTATTTATATATATTTTTTTAGCTTTTTTTTTTATTTTATTATTATCGCTTTTCATGAGTATATATATATATATATATATATATATATATATATATATATATATATATATATATATATATATATATATATATATATACAGTATCGGACAAAACGAGTGCAACCAAATAATGCTAATTTAGTTTCTTTATATAAAAGTGCTGCATTTTTTCAATTTAGAGAAATAACTATGTAACTGCTTAGAGACAAAGTTCTTCAAGTTTTATTCATCACAGAGTTCATTATTTGTAGACGAAAACTAATAAATTAATCAAAAGTATTAAAAAAAGTTGATTTCCTTCTGGACAAAACAAGTGCAACTCGACAAAATGTTGACCAAGCTGTATTTCGCTATCAATATTTCGTGGCGAATCCTTTGTTGTCGATCACAGCCTTGCATCTTCGAGGCATAGATTCGATCAGGTGATCAATGAAACTTTGTGGAATCGCTGCTCAGGCCTTTTGGATTTGTTTAAACAGTTGATCCTTATTACGAACACCTTCACGATTAATTCTGCGGTTGACGATCTCCCACAGGTTCTCGATAGGGTTGAGATCCCGAGATTGAGGCAGCCAATCCATCACCGATAGGTGGTTGTCTTGAAACCACTGCTTGACTACTTTTGCAGTGTGTTTCGGATCGTTGTCTTGCTGAAAAACCCATTTTATTGGCATATTCCATTCAGGATGAGGTAACATAACACCTTTCAGGATATTTTTATACATGAAACGGTCCATTATTCTATCGTTTCGATGTATTGGACCTAGACCGTTACCAGAAAAACACCCCCAGACCATTACATTGCCTCCACCTCCACCATGCTTCACGGTCTTATGGCAGTAACGTAAATTGAGGTGTTTTCCGGCCGGTCGACGTACACGGCAAATGCCATCGCTCCCAATGATGTTGAACTTTGATTCATCACTGAACAGGAAAGTTCGCCATTTCTGCACATTCCAGTCAATATGAGATGTAGCAAACAGGAGTCTTTTCTTCTGGTTTTTTAGTAAAATCAGCGGTTTCTTTGCAGTGCGTCGAGAAAACAATCCGGCTTTAACAGCACGTCGTCTGATTGTTCGGTCCGATACAGGCAGCTCTAATTGCTTTTGTATCTCGACTGATGATATTTAGGGATCCTTCTTGACGGATCTGACGATCATAGAATCCTCTCTAGAAGTGGTGGAACGCGGTCTTCCACCTTTGTTATCTGCTGCAAACCTCCCCGTAGAACGATATTAGGAACATTTTTTCACGCGATATTTATCACAAATACTTTTTTGTGACATTCCACTTTCGTAGTCGCCAAAAAATTTATTTCTTAGTTCCAATCCAAGACTGTCGGGAGCCATTTTTGCACTTGAAGTCATAAAAATAAATAATCACGCTTCTCAAGGCTTACCGTATTACATTTACCTTGTGATGATACAATAATGCTCTGTGGAACACAACGTCTTGGTTGGATGTGGATTGTATTGATGTAATGAAACACTTGTTGACCAGACTTAAGAAAATGAAACAAACCAAAAAAGTTGCACTTGTTTTGTTCGCTGCAGAATGGCACTTGTCAACGAAATTCTGCCTGTGTGCTGTCACCTGTCAGCTGATTGCTTATGTCATGGCATGCTATGACTCCAGACTCCTGAACTGTTTGCTGTGGTAGTATAGTTCGTTTCGTTTTTAAGACATGTAAAATTAGGAACACTATTAGCATTGTTCGATGTTGGTTGCAAATGTTTTGTCCAATACTGCATATATATATATATATATATATATATATATATATATAAATATATATATATATATATATATATATATATATATATATATATATATATATACATATATATATATATATATATATATATATATATATATATATATATATATATATATATATATATATATATATATATATATATATATATATATATATATGTAAATCATGTTGTGTATTTTACAAATAGAGTGCTCAATGTTCTTAAAGAACAGGGGCCGTATTCTTATCTCTCCGTTAAGTTTAACGGAGCTTTTGTCTGAAATTTCATTACAATATTTCAAAGTAAAGAAATGACGAAAATTTATATAAATTCGTTAAAATAAAACTTAAACCAAAATAATTTATTTTTAAAAAATTATATTTTTAAATAAATTTTTTATTAATGTAATTTAAAAGAAATTTTTGACTAACGCTCCGTTAAGCTTAGCGGAAAGATGAGAATACGGCCCCAGAGCAATAATAAATTAGTAAAAAACACTTATCTAACTTTTTTCTTCAACGTTAAGTTTCACCATTGCTGGATCATCAGGAAGAGTTATTAAATCTAAAAAAAAATTCAATTTATAGAAAAAATTATTTTACAGGAAGTTATTATTATAACTAAAAATAAAAATTAAAAAATTTTTTAATTACTATATTTTTTAAGTTAACGGGAAGTTACAGAAAGTAATTATTAAATAAATTTCTTTGGAATGGGAATAATTTAATTTGGTCATTCGCTTTTATAATTTTTTAAAGAGGTATTTACTTTCGTGTCTACATTTAGAAATTAATTCAGACTCTTTATTTAATAAATTTTCCTGATTTTAATGAGTAATTATTTCAAATTTTTCTTGCAAACGCAGCATACATTTTTCCGAAATGTTATTATAGGCAGGGCAGATTTTAGAATAGACCATTGTAAATTAAAGTTTTTATTTTTTTCTTTTAAATCCTAAATATATTTTGACAGTGTAGTCTCTTTTGGATATTTTTTGTGTTTAAACGATTGTTTGTGGTTGGCATAACGTTTTTTCCATTCCCCTCGGTTAAGCCAATATATTGTTTATCAGGATTATTTTGGGAGGAAACAATGCACTTGTAAATTACATTTTTCGATATATATATATATATATATATATATATATATATATATATATATATATATATATATATATATATATATATATATATATATATATATATACATACACTAGTAAATTCAAAAGTGTAATATCATTTGCTATTAAAAAAAATTATAGACAAAACTATGCAAAAAATGTTTTAAAATGGATTTTAAAAAATCTTGTGACTCTAAAAATAGTTTATTACTTAACGCTTCCGAAATCAATTATTTCAATAATTTCGTTAAAATAACAACTCTGTTTTTAAAGAATTCAAAATAATAGAAAACAGTGCTATATATAATCCTGACACTCTAATTTTTTTCCCAGTCTCCAATTGTCGCAATCCTGAGTCAGGATTCCTGACACTTTAATTTAAATATTATATTACTATAATCCATTTAAAGTTTTATAAATTTTTGCATTAATTTTTTTCTTTGTATAGTAAACACAACGGTATGGTTATTAAATAAGATATTCCCTAATAGTGTACATCATTGTTAGTAACATTCGTGTACAAATTGATAACAGGTTTTGGCAACATGTGTTTTACGGTGTTTTCTTACGTCTTTTCTTATTTCACTGAGTTGTAAGTCCGAGTTAAAACAACAACAAAATTTCAAATTCAGAGGCTTATTTGAGCATCTTCCATCTCTCGTAGAGACCTGAATTTTTTTTTATAAAGTAATCCGTCTAACATTTTGTATAAATGCGATCCGTAAGCTGCTAGATCACAAGGATCACCAGAAATAACTTACTAAATTTTTTTTTTTTTTTTTTCATTCCTTCTAGATTTAATTAACTTATATATTAAAGTGTTTCATTAAATATACTCAAACATTGATAATTTGATAATTTTAAACAGGCAGCTGTTAGCATATAGATTGCTTTAAAACTAAATATATAACAATCGAAGAAAATGCGCTTTACAATTTAGCATCATAATACTTTGCAAATAAACAAACCATTTCAAAGCAAAACTTGGCTAAGAGAAATCCTTGATAATTTAAAAAATTTCACTATACGGAAATTTCCCGAATTTTATAATAAAGTTAGAAAGCATAACAAAATTTTTTTTTAAAAGAACCTTTTCTTCAATAAGACTAAAAAATAAAAAATAATTTTTTCTTTTCGTTTGACCCTTTTGGGTTTAATTTTATAAAACTGTTCCTTGGAAATTCTAAAACACAAGAACACTGAAAACGTGTTTTTCCTATAAATTGTTTTTTATAATTTGTTCCTTAGCTAACGTCTAAACCCCGTTTATTATATATATATATATATATATATATATATATATATATATATATATATATATATATATATATATATATATATATATATATATATATATATATATATATGTATATATATATATATATATGTATATATATATGTATATATATATATATATATGTATATATATATATATATATATATTTTTTTTTTTTTTTTTGTCATTCACCTCTTCAAGGCCAAAGATATATATATATATATATATATATATATATATATATATATATATATATATATATATATTATATATATATGTATATATATATATATATATATATATATATATATATATATATATATATATATATATATATATATATATATATATATAATAAACGGGGTTTACACGTTATATATGTATATATATATATATATATATATATATATATATATATATATAAATATATAAATATATATATATATATATATATATATATATATATATATATATATATATATATATATATATATATATATATATATATATATATATATATATATATTATGTATATTGTGAAATATATTCTTAAAGAACAGAGCAATAATAAACAACTTAGTAAAAACGCTTTTATAATTTTTTTTCTTCATCAATTGTTGTTGAAGAAAAAAATTAATAAGTGTTTTACTAATTTATATATATATAAACTACGTATGTACTTTATGGAAGACCCCTAATGTAAAAATGTATTTGTTTTTATTATATATGCCACATTTTGAACATTCATACTATCTTTCAACTAGCCCTATTATTTGTTTCCAGTGACGGGATTTGTTAGAACGCTATTTCTCTCTAATCAAAGATACATTAAATACTACATAACTAATCGTTAATAGGGAATATTGCAAGTTTTAGTTAGTATTTGAGCAATAAAAATACCACGAGAAATTTTTAGTATAATTGATACCTAAATCTTTTTCGAGAGTTTTTTTCTGTAATAAATGGCTTTTTATAAAGCACTCGTGTACTTTATGGTTATTCCCACCAATGTGCATTATAAAACATATCAGTGTTACTGAAGTTCATCACCGTAATAAACATCCTGTTTTTTGACCATTTTGTTGCAATTTAAATTGTTAATCTTCCAACTTTTGATCCTTCACTCTTTTTTGTATATGATCATTAAAAACATTATCGTTTTTGTTAGTTTTGCCCACTTTACTTTAATAAACAATTTATTAAAAAAATTTAAAAATGTTTCATAGTGCATACATAGTGCATACATAGTGAAATAAAACGAATATTTTGTTTTAGGCTCTGTATCTGGCTATTCGGTGCCTTGGACAGGTAATTCATTTATTTAATTTTCAATTTATACTAATATTACTTTAATTTGCTCCGATTAAAAGATATTAAATAATACAAATTATGGTACCTTGTTTTTTTACGGTTTCATAGTAATCTGTTTGCACTTTCCCGTACTTTTATTTGTTATTAGACTGGCTATTCTTTTTTTATCAGACATTATAATAATAAAAGAAGAATTTACTGATTTTTATTTTTCCTAGAATTCTCTCTGGCTATTTCATTTATCCATAGCTTTTGATTTTTAAAGTTTAATTCAAGTAAAACCTCTTTTAAAAAAGAAGTTTCTGTTTTAAAAAAATCTTGTTTTTTTTAAATGTCTCATAAATTTAGAAATTTTTTCGGTTTAAATAAGTAAAAAAAACGCTTAATTTATTATTTATTTTTTAGTTTTATCTGAGAAAGCCCTTCTAGATCATGATAGAGACTACCTTCTTAAAGAAATAACAAAACTTGAAGAGCAGAACCGAAGTCGTGCGTATATGTATTCCAAAACAATGAGAGAAAAAGTAAATTTGGAAAACCAATTAGAAGATCTTAAAAAAGAGCTCAAAGAAAAGGAAAAAAAAATTGAAATAATGGAAGAAGAAGCGAAAACTTCAAGTAAATTAGTGGAAGAACCATCGCATTTTCAAGCTTTCTATTTTACTGAATTGATAAAAGACAATTCAGAAAAAGCAAACGCAATTATTGTGTTACAATCACGTCTACTTTTAATTACAGAAAGAAATGAGCATCTTTCCAATCAAAATGAGCAATTATTAAAAAAAAATGAGGAGCTGATGTGTCAAATACGTGAACTAGCAATAAAATACGATTTCAAAAGAATGGAATCAAAACGTTTATCATACCAAATAAATCAAAATAACGGCGGTTTAAAAGAAGCTTCTAACTGTAAGAAAGAAATATATTCATTAAAATTTAAACTCATTCAAGCCAATGAAAACACTGGTGTTGCTGAAAAAAAGGTAGATGAATTGCAGAAAATAATATCGGAACTAAAAATGCAACGAAATATTGTCCAATCAGAAAGATGTAATGAAGTGGTAACAAAAGGCCAAGTAAGTGAAACCAGTTTTTTTTAACCCTCTTTCAGGATTTCAAAGAAACTCTAGGAAAGAGGGAGGAGCGTTGGTACAGGGAGACTATTGGTACACAGGCAAATATTCACAGAAAATATAGTTAGGTTGAAAGATTTTTATACTTGTAAATTTACCAGTTGTTCATTTTGCCGATATGTTGATTTTTTTTTTTACATTCTTCTGAGAATGGTAAATAAGTTACTTTTTTGAGCGTTTACTAATTCTTTAATTAACTTAAATTCATGATAAACCTAAACTTGTCAAGAAAAAATTAAAACATGAACAGATTTTTATTACATAAATACATAATTAACTCTGAGGCACTCACTGGTAAAGTGTGAGGTATATTGAAATCGGTAAGCATTGGTACGGAGTTTTTAATATCTTTTCTAAAAATTACATCTATAGTTGGTTTACTTCGGTAGTATTTTACTTTATTACACGTTGCAAATATGTAGGTTATTAATTTATTTAATTCAATTAGTAAATTTAAGTAATATTTGTTTTATTAATTTAATCAAATTTTAGTTTTCTTTTTCCTTGAATATACGATTATTTAGTATGAAGTTTCTATTTATGTATTGTTAACATGTGGTGTACCGATGCTCTGCATGTAAGGGAGCATTGGTACAAAAAACTACGTTTTAAAACGTTTAAAAGTATTGCACTTAACTATTAATTTTTTGTAAACATAAATTATATTTAAATGTTCCCAACACATTATACAAATAACAAAACTATTAGTTCTTTATTAATTTCTTTTTCTTTTTTTTTTTCAATTTTTTGTCGAAATGTACTAATGCTCCCCCCTCTCCCCTACAGCGAGTTTTTTCAAAAGAAGGTCAAATGAGGGCTTTGAAAATTTAGGAAATCAAAAATTTAGGGAAGGAAATCAAAAAAGTTCAAGTAAGATTTTGTTGAAAGAAATTTTTTTTTTTTTTTTGATACACATGTTGACATTTGAAAAACATTTTTTTGGTTATTTTAGAAACTTTTCATTTATCGAAAAGGAAGAATATACGAATATTAAAATAAGAATGTAATATTATATTATATAATCAAATTTATAATATATGTATAATTATAATTATATAAAATAATTATTATAGATATTATATATATATAAATATATATAAATTATATACATATAATATCCGGTTGTTTTTTTTAAGAAAACCATTTTTGATAAATTTTAAATACTTTTAAGATAAACCTTTAAATCATGCTTTAAAAGGTTTTTTTTAAATCTGAGGATATGGTAAGGAGTTTATACAGTTATAGTTTTTTATACTGGCATGTTTTAAATAAATTTTTAAATGAGTGTTGCAAAGTTACCCAGTTACATTGTGGCCAAAGAGGACAGGAACGATTTTAGTAATAAAATGGGGTGGGGCAACAAATCCTTAAAAACTGCCGACTGCTTTCTGCTAGAAAGATCCACAAAACTAAGAATTGTCCACTGAAATTTGTCAAATCCCGATTAACAGACTACATTCCGGAAATAACCGACTATAAGTTGACAATAAGGCTAAGGTCTAGGGTCTGTTTGATAAAATGTGATAACTCTCAAAAAGCAAAAAGCAAGAAACAAGTTAAATCATTATTACAAAACATATCAGTTCCATAAGGTAGCATGAAACAGGTTAGAAATGACTTGACTCAACTCCAAGAAGTAAATGGCTATATCTGATTGTACTAGTTAATTATTTCAGCGAATGAATAAAAACTTCTTTTTAATGAAACAGTAAAATCTGTGGCATTATTCCTGTATAGAAAAAAATGTAGGCAAAGCTGTCATGAAATAAAGATTAACAATTAAGGCCGTGAGGTTGTGAATGAGTTGTCTTATATATATATACATATATATATATATATATATATATATATATATATATATATATATATATATATATATATATATATATATATATGTATATATTTATATATATATATATATATATATATATATATATATATATATATATATATATATATATATATATATATATATATATATATATATATATATATATATATATATATATATAGTATTATATTTAATATATAGTTAATAAATTTAAAACAAAAATTTCCGTAAACATAAAACACACGTAAAACTAAAGAATAAATCTCCGCAAATAATTTATAATTATTTACGGAGATTTATAATTTTAGATAGCTAACAATTAATGCTGTATACCGTAATAATAACAATACAGATACAATAAATGTCAATTTTATAATTTACGTGTTTGTATCTGTAAGTATATCATATTTTAAAAAAATAGTCAGGTTTAATACTTCAGTATTTTCAAAATCAAGAATATTGTTTAAGTCATAATTTTTTTTAAAAGAATATAAGTACATACAACTACATTCCTTCTTTATAATCATCATTTTTTTTTAAACCGATACTTTGCACCGGTAACAAGTCTAAACCGAGTTGGATGCAGACGATATTTCGTCTGACTTTTTTTTTTTCTTAAGCTTTGGGAAGTCAGACGAGAAATCTTTGGTTAAAAAATCATACAGAAAAATATTTAATAGATATATTTAATGATAAGGGTACTAAACTGCTTTTGTAAAAAGTTAAGTGAAAATGTATGAATAAAAAAAAATTTCCTACTTTAAAACTTTTTTTATTATGCAACTGTAAAAGACTTATTTAAAACAAATTTAAATCTTTTTAAAAGGCTAGAATATAAACAATAAAAACCCCACACACTACACAATATTCTATTGTTTTTTTATGACATTAGAGTAATGCCGCAGGAACATAATTTTTGCGGTAGATTATAAAATCCATTAGCGCAAAAACCAAAGTTTTCTCGTCTGACTTCCCAAGAATTTTTTTTAGAATCAAGTTTTATTTTTTTTATTTTGGTTGTGTTTTTTTATGTGTTAAGAGTTAAGAGCCGTTTTATGTAAAAGCAAAAAAGTCACAATTACTGAATGTAATATTTTTCCATTCTATTTTTCTTTATATAATAGATAATATGAGAAACACCAAACATTTTGTTCTTATGGTGTTTTTTAAATCTTTAATGTACTAAAGCAGTGTTTTCCAACGAAAGACGTAGGAAATTTCAGGGGGCAATTCGATTGTTCGGGGGCAATGGAAAAAAAAAGGACTTTTTCAGTCTAAATTTAACCACATAATTGAATTTCCAGGAAAGGTCCATTATGAAGTGCATCATGCAAAATTTTTTCACTGGAATGCATTTGGAAAACTAAGATTTGCTTTGGCAAACTAGGATTCGGAAAACTAATTCGGAAAACTAGGATTTGATTCGGAAAGCTAGAATTTGGACTAGGATTATCAATTGCTTGTATCGTTCTGTCAATGTGCGTTACCGTTAATTTGAAATAAAAGTAGTGCTGTGGTTATAAACGCAGTGCTGTGCTTACTAGAAATAAAAGTAGTTGTTCGAATTTATCGTTGTTTTCAAATTTTTAATACATTTTATAAATAAATATAATTGATATTTAAATATAATTGGTAAGTAAATATAATTGTAAATATATTTAACTAATTATTTAGAATTTAGATGCCTCATAGAAAAATAAAGAAATATGTAATGATTGTTACGAAAACAATTCCCTCTGGACAATTATTCCAAACGCTAGTTCAGAATAACTATTAGCGATAACGGAATAAGCAATTGCCTTAAGAGAATTGCACGAAAACTTATTGCGAAAGTATACCCTGAGAGACTAATTCCGCAAGAGGAATTCTCACTTAATAGCCATAGCGCTAAACAAAATAACAGTTGGAAGAAACAAGTCGAGAAGACTACACACAGTTTATATATAACTAGTTGTTTATAATTAAATATTCAAATAAATGTAGTACAAAAACCAACGTGGATTCTCTTTCAATAATAAATAAGAATACGAAACATCACAAAATATATATTTTTAATTTCCTAATTGATTTTAAAATCCATTTTTTAGCTCATGAGTAGTGCAAGCAAGAAAAAAATTCGGCAGTACTCGGATGAGTATTTAAAATTTGGTTTTATACCTGGTGTCTATGATGCACGGTTACCTTTTTGTCTATTATGCCAACAATGCTTGAGCAATGAATCAATGAAACGAGGTCGTCTTGAAGCACATTTGAAGGCAAAAAATAAAGATCAAATTAATTCAAATTTGAATTATTTTCAAATTTTAAAGAAAATCTATGGAAAAAGAGCAAGTTTAAAGTCTCTCTTTAACTGCTCATAATATAAATCGCACTCTTGAGGTTAGCTATCAAATTTCATTACTCATCGCTAAATCTGGGAAAAATCATACAATAGGAGAGCAGTTAATCAAGCCTTCAGTATCAACATTTGTTAAAATTGTTTTTGGAAAAGATGACCTAGACGTGAAAACCATGCCACTAAGTAACAATACTGTCAGCAGAAAATTGACGAAATGAGTAAAGATGATGAAATACAACTTATCAAAAAATCAAAAACAAGACTTTTTTCGGTGCAAATGGGCGAATCAACATTGAGAGACAGCGAAGCAGTATTACTTACATATGTCAGATAAATTGATAATAATGATTTTGCTGAAGAAATGTTATTTTGCAAATCATTAAAAAGCAGCACTACCGCTAAAGATATATATAGTACTCTAAAAAGTTACTTAGATACGAATAAAATACCAATGAAAAATATGACGTCCTGTGCTTCTAATGGTGCTCCTGATATGATAGGCAAAAAAAATGGTTGCTTAAAACTGATGAAAGATGAAAATCCAGTTCTATATAGATTCTAAAAAGATTCTAACTGATGAAAGATGAAAATCTGTTCTAAATAAAATGATTAACTTGGTTGTAAAATGCACTAATTTTATTAAAGCAAGTGCGAAACAAAAGCGCATTTTTAAATTATTTTGTTAAGAAAACAACGAAGTGAGAATTTCACTTAACACTGAGGTAAGATGATTTTCGAAAGGGAACTGTTTAAAAAGATTTATGGAACAGTTTGGTACTCTTAGTGATTTTTTAAGCGACAAAACTGTAATGCAATATCTGTTAACAATCGATTTTACCGCATATTTGAGTTATTTAACCGGTACTTTTGAAAAACAAAATATACTGAATGAAGAACTTCAAGGAGAAAATAAAACTTTTGTCGATACAAAAGCAAAAATATTTGGTTTTATTACGTCTGTTGAACTATTTGAAAAAGACGTTTATTTAAAAAAACAGTTTGAAAAGTTTCATTGTCTTCAAAAATGTGAAGTAACTGATACCGCTATATTTAATATTGTCGAGCATCTAAAAAACTTATCAGCTGATTTAACAGGAAGATTTTCCGATTTGAAAGAAATTGATTTTCCAACTTACTTGATGCAGCCAATGTTAGTTAATTTATCTTCTATTTCAAATATGCTGCACCAAGTAGAATTAGCAGAAAAATGCAGAATGATGAGTCAGTTAAAACTTTATTTAATATAAAAGGATTGATTGCATGGTTTTTTTAAGAGACCAAAATTAAATATCCAAGCACAACAGAATGTACAAGAAAACTATTATTACCGTTTTCTTCTTCATATTTAGCTGAATGCGGACTTAGTGCCATAACTGATTTGTAACTTAAAAAAAGGAATCCTTTGGATATAACACAACGGGGAGATCTAAGAATGAAGCAAACAAAATTGGAACCCAATATAAAATCTCTTTATAACTAGCATCAAGCACAAGGATCTCACTAAATTTCAATAATTTTAGACTTAAATACCTGATGTATTTTATTTTATTTACTTATATATTAGTTGTTATACTTTGTTAACTCGAATTTTTTTGTTAAATAAGTAACTTTTTGTGATTTCTTCCTGCAGTATATCATTTATGCTACTTATTAAAAATTTATAATATTATAAGTTATTCATACGTAACATGGGGGGACATTTTAAGTTTTTATGAGCTTTGGTCGGGCATTGCACTAAGAAGGTTGGGAAACACTGTACTAAAGTCTCAAGAGTCAGTTTTTTTCTATAATATAAATTTCACTATTGGGTAAACTTTTTTATATATATTTTCTTGTTTTTTTTTTTTATTAAGCTAATCATTCATTGAATAAGTTTGATTTTTGCCTAAGCTTTGTAATGACATTTTCATCGTTTCTTTTTTTTTTTTTGTTAATGGCTATATTATTTTTTTAAATACTATTTTAAAATTTATTTTTCTTATTTATTCTGATATTAATTTTCTCAACAGTAGCACATCTCACTGAAATTTAAGGTAAAGATCTGTGCTCCAATTTTACTGTTTTACTTGTTCTCCATTATACTAATTTTCTGTAAAAAAATAATAATAAATAATTAAGAAATTATAGAAAATTTTGTTTTCATTTTTGTGGAAATAATACAGAGCCAACAACACCAGGGGAGGGGGAGACCGGGGGCACGTGCTCCTTCCCCTCTACCCCCCCCCCTCCCCTCCACTTTACCAGTTTTTTTCCTTAAAAAAATGCTAATGCTTTTCCATAGTACTAATTAATATTACATATTTTCTGCCTAGGTTTAATTATCAGACCCATAGGAACAAAAATTATATTGGGGGGGGGGGGTTTGATGTTGGATTAAGAGGCCACGAAATAGTTTTAAGGACCTTTACTGCCCTCCCCCTATTGCTACGGGCCTGATTATTACTTTTTTATTTATGCCTACGTCTTTTTTTATAATGCGTGCTCTGATGATTTGTATTTTTCTCGTATTACATGTATAGTATCATTATTAATTTATATATAATATATCTAGTATTATATATTTTTATTCATATAAAATGCATTTTAAACAAGTTATTAGTTTTTTTAAATGTTTTTTTTTTTGTTTTTATACACAATGATTTCGCCAACAAAAAACGTCTTTAAAAAAAAATAAAAAGTTAAAAAGGTTAAGTTTTTTTAAAAAAATAGAAAAGAAAAATAATAAAATATAGTGTGAAAGAGTTAAAGAAAAGTCAGAAAAAGAATCTTTGAAAAAGCAGAATATTTGAAAAATAGTATATTTTACATAATCCTGGTTTAGATTTTAAAATAGCCTCTTTTAAACCTGTGGAAAAGTCTAAGTAAAAACACATAGAAAGAAAACAACATTAAAATTATAAGACCCCCTCTGAAAATACAGAATACATATATCTTGATTACGTTTTATAACAACTGATCTGTTTAGGTATCGGTCAAAAATATTCGTCTTGAGGAAGAAATTCGCACTTTGAAACAAACAAAAAAGGAGTTGAGCAATAAAGTTGAAGCATTAAAACAAAAAATAGATCGACTCGAACAAGAAATAGAAATGCACAAAGAGGAGAAAACATTCTATTTAAATGAAAGACAACAAGCAATAAGCGATCGAGATCGAATGCAAGAAGATCTAAATGAATTACATAGACAAAACAAAGTGCTTCAAGATTTAAAAGAAGAAACTGTACAAAAGCAGATTAAAATATCTTCTCAATACGAAAAAAAAAACAAAGATCTCATTTTTGAACTAGGTACTGTTTTTTTTTGAACTTATTGGAAATTTGTTTTATATATATATATTTTTTTAATACTGTTCTTTTTCTAGTTTTATTTTCATGATATACGTTTCATGATTTTATCAGAATTTCTTTTATACTCATTAGTAATGAATTATTGTTTAAAAATCGCATCTTAGAAAATTTCCATAACTAATAAACTTCATTTTAGAAAGGATTAGAGAAGAGTTAGCAACTACAACACGTGAATTGAATTCATTAAAACCCAACAATATGCATCGAAAGAATGAAAAACATGACGAAGTTATTGAACTTGATTTAAGTAAAGAAGAACCATTAAATGACCTCGACGAGCACCATGTGAATTTACAAGTATATGCAATACAGACTGCTTTTTTTTAATGTTTGAAAAGTACCTTTTACAAAGTTGATTTTTTAAAAAAGAAATAATTTATATATATATATATATATATATATATATATATATATATATATATATATATATATATATATTTAAAAAACTATAAATGTATTCTACACTATAGAGTGCTCAATGATCTTAAAAGAACAGAGCAATTATATATATTAGTAGACAATCACTTAACAAAAATTTAATTTCATTTTATACTGTCTTTCATCAACAAAGATTCATCAGAAAAATTCATCAAAAAAAAATTTTTGTTAAATGATTTTCTACTAATATATATATATATATATATATATGTATATATATATATATATATATATATATATATATATATATATATATATATATATATATATATATATATATATATATATATATATATATATATATATATATATATATATATATATAAGTTAGCATATTTTTTTCTTATTCGTGTAGAAAACATCAGAAGTTATTTCCCAAAAAAAACGTCAGTCTACTAATATATCAAACATAGAACCTTATTTTGATCTCACTCAACCAAATAATTTTTGTAACCCAGAAGAGTTATTCACATGGTTGCAAAATCCTATATCTATTGCTGCATTAACGCTTACAGAAACGTGTTTAAGCCATTCACCAAACAACTATAACAAAAATCATAACTGTTGCACATTGCGTCAACTAGGTTCTGATCACTCAGGTAAACGAAAATTAACAAGAACCTAAACAGGAAAAAAAAGAAAATAAAAACCAATTATTATGTTTGTATATTAATTATAATTTATGCGAGAATAAAAAAGAAATTTTTTGTTATTTAAATAAATATTTGGCTGATTTTGTTTCCTAGTTTTTTAAAATTGCTGAAATTTATTTTTATTTACTAATGTAGCGTAAAATAAAGTTGAAAAAAATAAAAGTTTTCTTTAGTAATTTTAATAAAAGCGGTGATGTATGATAATTTTGGTAAAAGCGGTGGTGTATGATAATTTTGGTAAAAGCGGTGGTGTATGATAATTTTGGTAAATGTTGTGACATCCTAATGTGGTGTACAATTGTTTTTATAAAAGTGGTGACATTATAAAGTTTTGTAGTATTGAATTTATGTTTAGTAGTATAATAAACATCTACACCATATTACGTTTAGATGTACACCACATCAGTACCAGATATTTTACGGAAATATCTCAATCGCTTAAAAAAATTTATTTTTATAAAATATTTGGTCTGCAAGATTTATGCTGAGTAGCATGAGCTTTATTGGAGAAGAGCGATAACTTTCTGAAAATTGGAGAAGAGCGATAACTTTCTGAAAATATATATATATATATATATATATATATATATATATATATATATATATATATATATATATATATATATATATATATATATATATATATATATGTATGTAATACTATGTATACATTTATATTTTTTAATTTATTTAATTAGGTACCCCAAGATGTCCCTTACGGTCTTATCACAGAGCACCGCGGACGAGCATTTGATTGGAGTTTCACGCCTCCTTCCTAACCGATGTCGTAAAACTTGCCCAAAGGTGGGGTTTAAACCACGGATCCTATGTTTCTGAGTTCTGAGGCATGTGCGCTACCACTGCGCCACGGCTGCTCAATGTAGCGTGTATATATATATATATATATATATATATATATATATATATATATATATATATATATATATATATATATATATATATATATATATATACACACACACACACACACACACATAAATTTATTTCTCAAAATCTCAAATAAGAAACATTGTCTGGTTTAACCCACCTTATTCACTCAACATCAGAACAAACGTAGCAAAAACATTTTAGAGTTTTATTTATTGATAAATGTTTCCTTAAAGACAATAAATTTTACAAACTTTTTAATCAAAACAACTTATTGGTTAGTTATAGCTGCCTTCCAAACATCAAGAATATTATTGCTTTTCATATTATTATTATTTATTATTATTTTTTATTTCTCATAGCAAAAATATACTATTTAATTCTCATAAAAATGCCAATCAATTATGCAATTGTCGACAAACCACCTAAATACCCACTTGGGTAAAATGGAAATTGCCTTACAAAAAATCTTATTTATATTCGCAACGTAAAAACTTATTTAAAAAAAAAAGGGTATTATTACATTGAGCTTACTGAGAAAACTTTCAATAACAGGTGATATAAACATAACTCTTTTGTTTATAAAAGCAAAGCCAACTGAACTTTCGAAACTCGTGTTGGAGTCATTCAAACCTGGTGGTAAATTTTGCAATTTATGCTTGACAGAAAAATACCACATTATTTTGTCACCATTAAATTTGCTTAATAAATGAACCGAGCTTGCATCAAAGTGCCGCAGTGAAAATAAGTTTCGAATAAAAAAACTTTAATGTCATCAAAGCGGACACTCCATAGCATTTTTTACATATAATTTTTGACGTTACTTTTTTGTTGTTGTTACATCACATGATCGCTATTGTGCGAAACTTCAAATTATGTAAATAAAATATATCTTAATAATTATTTAACTTTCATTATATTATTTTCTCTATCAATTATATAACACGCTGTATTGAGCACTTTTACTGGAAATATTAACACAACTCCTACGATATATGTATATATACATACTACGATATATTACGATATATGTATATATATAGGCTTGGACTGGGCCACCGGGATACCGAGTGGGCCCGGTGGGCCAGTTAGCATAAAAAATTATATTATATTTTTAGTTAGGCTACATCTTATTTTCCAAATAAAATGTAAATTAAACTTTAACTAAAAATATAATAACTCTTTTTCTGGCCTCTAATTACATCTAATTATAGGCCATCTGCCGGCTAATTATATAAATTTTGGCGGCCATCTTGAGCTGATCGAAAGTAGTATTATATTAATAGTGAGTTTAAGCATGCGCGCGTTATCTTTAGGCGGTATTAGTACAAGCGTTAGCAAGTGTGCTACCACTGCAAGTTTAAAAAACGTTAAGCACGTAAAAACTTCAACAAGCGCGTTTTAAGTCATTAATTGTTCATAACTTAATTTTAAGTTAAAATTATTTCCAAAAAATATCTGTGCTATAAACAATTAAAACAATCTTACAAGAAAATTTGCATCAAATTTTACATTAAATTTAAAGATGACATGTTAGGGAGTTACGAGAGACGCTTTTTTTATAGCTTAAGATGGAAATATTATCGATGACGTAGAATTTGATTTATCATACGATATTATTGATAATCTAAAAATGATTACCCTTAATGAAATTACAAACATTTTACCAATCTATAAATCAGGAAAAACCAATTCTTTAAACAATTAGATACTAATCTCTATCCTTTCGGTATTCTCAAAACTTCTAAAACGAATAATCTATTTTAAAAAAAAAAATATTTAAAAATTAAATATTTAAAAACTAACAAAATTGTCAATAAAGGTCAATATGGTTTTCGAAAGCTACACTCAACTGAGCATGCAATCCTTGACCTCTCAAATAGAATAAGTAGATCATTTAAAAAAAAAAATTTCACATTAGGGATCTTTATTGATTTGTCAAAGGCATTTGACACCGTCAACCATCAGATTTTACTAACAAAAATTAAAAACTATGGTATAAAAAATCAAGCTTTAAATTGGTTTAAAAACTAACTTAATAACAGACAACAGTGTGTTATTATAAATAGGAAAAGCAACTCAAATTTACTAAAAACAAAATGTGGTGTACCCCCAGGGTTCCATTCTTGCTCCTCTTTTGTTTCTTATTTATATAAACGATCTTCCAAACGCCTCTAACATCTTTAACACTATAATGTTTGCCGACGATACAAACTTATTTTACTCGTCAAAGACAATCGAAGACCTCTATTAAAAAACAAATGCTGAACTAAAAAGTTAATATATTGTTTAAATCAAATAAATTGTCACTCAATATAGAAAAAACTAAGTATATACTATTTCACTCTAATCAACAAATTAAAAAAATACCCCTGAACCTACCAACAATTAATATAGAAAATATAACCTCAAAAGAGCTTTGAATACAAAGTTTTTAAGAGTTCTAATTGATGAACACATCTCCTGAAAACCCCGCATAAACTACATAAACACAAAAATATCAAAGAACATAGGCTTAATTTACAAGACAAGACCATTTTTGTCTCAAAAAAGTCTAAAACTTATCTACTTTTCATTCATACATAGCTATCTCATGCATGCCAATATAGCATGGGGAAGTACCCACAAATCTAAATTACCACCACTTTACTTACGTCAAAAACACGCTTCAAGACTAGTATTCAACAAAAACAAATTTACTCATGCTCAACCCCTACTGGAACAAATAAACGCTCTAAATATATTTCAAATAAATATTTTTCAAAATATACTTTCTCTGGTTCCAGAACATTTTACAGCACACTTTTTTAAAAACAATATAAATAAGTACAATACAAAAGCAACAGGCAACTTTAAGATACCTTACATTACATTTTATTACATATCGTGGTCCCTATTTCTTTAACAAGTTAGTTTCCAGAAACGAATCACTATTAAACTTAAACAACAAACACTCTCTGAAAAAAAAGCTAAAAACTACAATAATCAATGATTGGTTACTTGTAATTACTTTGTAGTTGTAAAATAAACATTCATTAAAAAAAAAAAAAAAAAAACATTTTGAACTAGACGAGCTAGATAATGCTGAAGCGTGGTCAGAGTTTCGATTCTAGTAGATATTTATAGATTAAAAGAAGCTTTAGAAATTCCAGATATTATGAAGACATATAACCGTTTATCTACGAGTACTTGCAAGGGTAAGAAAATCTTTTTTATAAAATGCAGAGAGCTTCGACTCCACTCGAGTGTGTCGAAACAAAAATTTGAGTTTTAAATTCATTAATTATTCATGTCGCGTAAGTTTTTAAGCAGTGGTAAGAAATAAGATTTCTAGCGTACGTTTTAGATGCGTTAGAAAGGGTATTTCCCTGAGTCTTATTAATTGTTTACGAGAAATTCTTTTGTATTTCTGCCACTGCACAGTGGGCCAGAATGCACTTTTACTGGACAAAATTCATAACTAATTTAATATTAGAGCTATATTCACTAAAATTAGTATGAGTACTAATATGATGTCTGCGCTTTTTATGAAGGTAATGTTTTTTTATTTCGTTGCTATGGATACCTTTATTTTGCTTAGCAACAACCTACTTTTGTTATCTGCAGATATTTTATAAGTGCTATATTCACTAAATTTGGCATGAGTACCAATATGAGATCACACTTCTTACAAAAGTGATAATTTTTTAAATTTAGTTGTTATGGATACTTATATTGCTTAGTTACCGGATACTTTCCTTAGTTACAAAGTGGTAAATTGATATTTGAATATCTTATCGGATTTTTGACCCACCTATATTGAATAAAAATTGAGTATTTAGGTAAATAATGTTTTTGGAATAATAAAAGCAAAAATTAGTGCAAGAAAACGTTATCAATTTTAAATTACATCAAAAAATTATAAAACAATAATATCGTTTGAAGATTGTTTAAATAATTGTAAAACATCTGAAGGAAATGCTTTATGATTTGTTTTTGATGTGATGTTGATTTACGCAATGATGAAATAACAGGATCACTGGAAACTAGGAGTCTATTGATAAGATCAGTATTTGTTGCTTTTCTGGATGTTTTTCGGCTGAAATTTTCGCGATAAGATTTAAAGTCTTTATTTCTAGCCTCTTGAGCTTCCTCTGACATAAGTCCGATGGGTAATGTAAGGCTTTTAATTATGTCATGTCCATGTATCAATACTTTGTGAACTGATTGAGCCATGTAATACCATGGATAAAGGGACACATATAGTCTAAAAGTGTCAAAACAATAATCCTTGAACTTTAAGCAGTCTATTTCATATCCTGAAGAGAGCGTTACCAAGATAATGTAAAATCTGAATATAAGGTTTTGGTCAATACCCAGAATTTCAGCTGTTTGTTCATATGCTGCAAAAGCACGCCTTGAGGTATTGCCATCACTACTTGTTCCAGAACCACCACTTTTAGGGAAATCAACAACAAGTCCCATTTTGTTCATAAAATCAGTCTGAATCTTTTGTTTAGCTACAGATGCCTTTTCTTTGTGTTCTTTAGATCTTGCTTGCCACTTTCTTGTTTCATTTTTATATGCAATGTGCAATAACATCTCAAAAAATCGAATCCATGCATGAAGACTGGAAAGACCATATTTGAACTCTCTGTTAGTATAATCTATATTAAGGATATCAAGACTATTCATATTTTTTGGAGAGACACCACACACTGAACAGCATTGGTATGAGTTATTTTTTTCAGATAATATTGTTTGAACCTTCCCATCAATCATTGTAAGTTCAATAATACAATTCACTTCAATAGAAGATCCGCAAACCTCTAATAAAATCATACCCAAGCTTTCTATCTCACTTTTAATGTACTGATCTTCTTCAATCACAGATTCCTTGGATTCCATTTTGTATGCAAATCTTATGGGTCTACAATAGGCTGCGGAGGACGACTTTTGATTTCTCCAAATAGGCACCTTTTCGTTGCTGTTGTTAAATCCAGTCAAATCCAATGGGACAAGACAAGTAATAAATAATGATTCTTCACGCTTTAAATCTCTGTTAATGTCGGGTTCTGATAAAACTTGTTTATAAATGCTTTGGCCAGTAGCACCATCAAAACCAGCCTTACACGTTAGTGTCATTGTTTTTATTGCTTTGTCGTTCAATATCAAGTGCCTTAGCACAGGTTCCTGAACTGCACAGATTCTTTGCAAAGTATGAGTCATTAAATCTTTTAAAGGAACTGAAGCTGAATAGTCCTCCACTGTTATGTTTGCAGGATAACGCTTCAATTTTGCATCTCTGACATCATTGTAAGCGGGGTAGATATTATATTCTTTCTCCAAGGCTCCGCTTCTAATCAATTGATAGGAAGCTTTTGTCAGACTTGCATCAATTATTAAAGCCAGTGCTTCGTCTGCTGAATATTTAGTTGCTTTATCTGTATTTGATATATTTAAAACATTCTTGGCAGCAATAACAACAGATTCATCTCTAAATTTTTTATTAGCAGCAAAAAATAATTCATTGGATGAATGAGATTCAATTAAACAAGATACACGCCGTTTTTTAGTTTTATTAGAACTATTATCAAATGCAACTGGTTTTCGACCACGTCTACTTGCAGTTGGTTCATTGTCTTTTTTTCTGACAATTAAATATTCATTAAGCCAGTTCACAAACTTCTTTTCAAAATTTTTCACAGTATAGTTTGCAGATTTCCACTTTTTTTTATACAAGTAAACAAGCCGTTGAACAGCATGTCTAAAATCAACGTCTTTAAAAGCAGCAAATTTTGGCTGAATAATTTTTAATATATCTTCAGTAATATTTTGTTTTGAAATACTAAGATTGTGTTTTTGGAGAAAATTATGAATGTCTAAGTTTAACAAAACCATATCTAAATAATTATCGTAACAAGTATTTTGTATTTAAAAGTAAAATGTTATAATATATATGCCGCCTAGACTACTAATACTTGTTAGTAATTAAGTTATTACAAGTGTTAGTAATTAAAATTAAAAGTAATTAAATTACTGTCAGTGTTAGTAATTAAATTACTAACAACTACCGAAAATATGTTGTTGCTATGTTATGCAAAGTAAGGTATCCATAGTAACCAAAAAAAGTTAACCTCATAAGAATTCTGAATCTCATTTTAATACATACCCCCAATATTGTGTATTTAGCGCAAGTAAAATACTGTTAAAACAACGTTAATGTAAAAATGAGTTGTTGCTATGCAAAATTTAGTACCATAGCAACCAAGTTAAAACATACATAAAATCTGAACGGGGATTTAAGGGGACGAGCAATCAATTAAAACTCGATTGAAGCATCATATAGCTCAAATAAATATAAGACAACACATGGCAAATTGTGGTAAATATTAGTTATTGTGCGGCAAAAAATAAGTTTCTTAAGAAATTTTTTTTTTAATCTGTGATTTTCAAAGTATAACTGAGATAACATGCTATGACAAATTTATTTCACACATTGGTTTTTCTCTAAATACTCTAGAATAACATGTACTAATTTTTTGTTTCAAAAACGTAGATGTAATTGAAATATAACACAACGTTGATGTCACCGTTAATTACTTATTTATAATTTTTTATTTTTTTTATTTTATCTCAATATTCAAATGCTTAGAGTCCTGGTAACTAAGGGATTTAATATAAATAAATTATCAATAGATTTCTCCTAATATATGTAGATACTAAAATTAAATAGGTTTTCAAGATTAGACAACTAAAATTTTTCCCATTTTGTCCACCTACTGGCCCACTGTGCACTGCCTCAAGATAACGCTTATTTGCTAAAACTCACTTATGTAAACAAACCAAATTAGTTAACAAATCATAAACTTTGTATTTTATAATGACGTAGCTTTTAAATTTTTTATTGTTTACTGACAGAAAAGTCACAGGTTGGTATTATTGATAATATTTTGTTGTTAAAAACTATTTTACTATTTATGTTTGGTGTGCTATTTATTTTGTTGATTGCACATTGAAATTGTTTCGGCAAGTATATGAACTCAATGGCGGATTTAGGCAAAAGCTAAAATAGGTTATATGACCTTACAGGCCTATGGGAGATACGAGGCCCAACGTACCACGAGAAAAAAACAAAGAAAAAAATGAAAAAGAAAAAGTAAAGTTATTTACAGCTTGAGTTTCTTTTGAATTTACAGTTTCAAACCAAATTTATTTGTCTAATAATTCTACAAATGTTTAGTATTCGAAATTCGAATACTATTTATCATTATTCTGTAAATAAATAATGTTTAACAATATTATATTATTGTTTAACCTTATTATTATTATTAAATTAACATTTTAATTTTATGTTTTCATTTTATAAGACTTCTATATAATTCTAAAAAATGTCGCTTACTTATGTTAATATTGTGTATTACAAATATTGTTCTTGATTTTTATGATTAAATGCAAAAGGAGGGGCGCTGGGGATGCCGTCTAAACTTTATCCTATGGGTTCCACCTTGTTAAATCAGCATCTGTATGAACTGAAAAACAGAATTTATTTGTAAATGTTGCGCATAAGCTTAAAATAAGCCATATACTTAATATAAAATGAATTATTTTTTTTCCTACTTTTAAAATAATTTAATAATTATTGTGTGTGTAAAACAGTTTAAATAAAATTTCAAATTATTTTAGCTTATTACCGGCATACATACTCTACCCCATAGAAAATGAATAAACGAAAAGGAGGTGCTGAGAAAGAACGAATAAGAAAGAAAAAACGTTTAGAGAACGATGGCTAGAAATGTAAAATGTTAACGAACATGTTTGCAACATCTTTTAGTACTAACTCAATTGTTAATATCAATATGGCTAATGTAGCAACAACAGAAATAATTACTGATCTCCATCCAATTTGCAATGCCGCTGATGCGGTATTATTATCACCTAATGAGGCAGATGCATATGGTTCTAAATTTCAAACGGCAGATAGTTTTGATGACAATGCAATCTCTTATCCTAACTCTGACATGTAATATAAATTGAACAGTAATCAATGCGAGCCAAGTGAAGAAACTCTAAACAATTATTATTATTATTTGAAACGACAAGCAGACATTTTGAAATCATTTTTTAAATTTCATCCGAAGCAAAACAATTTTGATCTAAACGGTAAAATTAATTACCAGAGCGTTTATTTCAGAAATAATAAACCTCGTCATTGGCTGACCTTTGAAGAAAACACACAAAAGTTATTTTGTTCTTTTTGTTTGGCATTTAGCAAACCTTCAGATCAATCAACGTTCATTAGTGGATATAACATTGCAAATTCCAAGCATATTTATCAAAGAATATCAGAACATGAAAGAAGTGCACTCCATGCAGCCTGCACAGAGTTGGATGTTTTAAAAATCAATGCCAAAGATATTATAAGTATTTATACGCGCCAACATGGTGAAGAGGTTAAAAAGTATCGTTTAATTTTAGAAAGAATCATAAAAACTTTAAAAGTTATTGGTAAGCGTGGACTTAGCAACAGAGGTGCAATAGAGTCTGTATACACATTGCTTGATGACAGATGTAGATCATGGGAATTTTTTTGAGATTCATTTGCTAATTGGCAAATTTGATCCGTTGTTGGAAGCACATATCAAAGAGGTGGTTCAAAAAAGTAAATCCCGGCATGGTTCAGTTGGCAACAGAAGAGGTCGCGGCGACTTGGTCACTTTTCTGTCAAAAACGACTGTAAATAAAGTTATTGATGCAATAACAACATCTTTAACAAGCATGATGGTGGAAGAAATTAGAGAAGCCGGTATGTTTAGTGTTCAAATTGATACCACACAAGATAATAATGTACAGGATCAGTGTTCTATTGTGATCCGATATGTAACCGAATCTGTACATGAACGTGTAATATCGATAGTCAATTGCACATCAACAATTGGAAAAGGAATGTGTAATTTGGTTCGTGGCGTTTTGAAAAGGTAGGCATTGATGTAAGTAAATGTATTGGCAATGCAACCGATGGAGTCTCTAATATGCAAGATCAATACAATGGATTCAATACCTGGTTAAATACAGTTTCCCCAGGTCAGATTCATGTTTGGTGTTATGCCCATGTTGTAAATTTGGTAATGGGTGACATTACTAAAAAAGCTGTTGAAGTTGTTATTTGGCGTTTTGAACACATGTGCAGTATATTTAATTATCGGACTTTGCAAGGAAATGGGAAAGTTTCGAAATAACTTTTGAAGATGAATATAATTTGATATTTGACACAAAAGTATTTGAATCTGTCTCGGACAACATACAACAATATAAATCCGAAGAATCTGAAACTATCTTTACAATCCCAGAAGTGGAAAACAGTGACAGCCACAGAAATAAATGCAAATCTTGCAAAAAATGTATTGTTTGTTGTTACTTTGTCCTCCTGAAGTTTAACTTGCATAGTCTTGCGTATTCAAATTTGTTTCTGGCTTACAAATTTGTGCTGCCATTATCCTCATCACAAGTTGCTTGTGAAAGGTCATTTTCGAAATTGAAATATACTTTGAACAGATTAAGAAATTTGATGAGCCAGTCAAGCTTACAGTCATTCATGCTGCTGTCTTATGAAAAAGACCTTCTTCCGAGAATTAATAACGATGCCATAATTGATGTCTTAGCATTGACTAGTCAAAGGATGAAAAAGTTGCTATACTAGTAAATATTGAATAGCGATTGTGTCTGCTATTTCTAAACTCCAACTTACAGCAGTATTTTAGAAATATTTCTTTTTATCAATATTTAGGCTGGGAAGTTTAAATTTTTTTTTATACTTTAAATAATAAAAAACAATAATGCGCCTAAAAATAAAAAGTCCTTTACTAATATAACATAGATAAATTTAGAAAAATAAGGGCGTTAATCATAGTCGCTGCCATGGGCGACGTGAAGGCTCTCGGCGCCCCTATATATATATATATGTATATATATATATATTTATATATATATATATTTATATATATATATATATATATATATATATATATATATATATATATATATATATTTCGGCGCCCCTATATATATATATATATATATATATATATATATATATATATATATATATATATATATATATATATATATATATATATATATATATATATATATATATTTCGGCGCCCCTATATATATATACATATATATATATATATATATATATATATATATATATATATATATATATATATATATATATATATATAAATATATATATATATATATATTATAAACCAATTGCTTTGTATATATATATATATATATATATATATATTAAATTTATGCAACATACAATGAAGTGGGCCGCCGTGACCAAATTTTCCGGGCCGTTTTTTCAAGCCAGTCCGACCCTGCATATAATTGTAAATTCACAGTGTTTTTGAGATAATAAAAGACTTTTGAATGTGGATTTTTTTACAGCTTAGAAGGAGTAAAAATAACACCCGAGAAACTAAATTGCCTAAACATCTTAAATGACATTGACTTGGATTTGTTGAAATTGCTGTCTGACTTATTGGAAGTCATTGCTGCTGTAGTTCGTTTGGAATAACAAAATACAACAATTTTGGAGTGTGACATTTTAATGGAAAGGTTACTTACAGCGCTGGCAAAAAGTCTTGCTGCAAGGCACAATTTTACACAAATCAATGTTTCCACCCCAGTAGGCTTAGTGTTATTATCTTATATTTTTATCTTTAAGTATAAATATATTTATAAAGACAATTTTGTAGCTTAAACAGTTGATTCAGTGAAAATCATGGGTAAGATTCGACAGCTTAGTAAAGAAGAAAAAGCATGCATTCAACGTCTTGCTAAAAGTGGTATGTTTCATGCAGACATTGCAACAATTTACATGGTTGAACGCACTACAATTTGGCGTGTTGTAAAGCAGGTTATCCCCCTGTCTCCTAAAAAGAGGTCTGGACGTCCTAGAGTCACTTCACAGCGTACTGACCTCAGGATGGTAACAATGGTCAAGATGAATCCTTCAATAACCTCTGGTGACCTACAGAACAGCATACCAACACTTTCTAATGTCTCAAAGCGCACAATCCGTCACAGACTTTCTGCGGAATTAAATTTACCTGCATGAAGGCCATTTAAGAAGCCATTAGTAACTGAAAAGATGAGAAAAAAGCGCATTGAGTTCTGCAAGAAACATCAAGATTGGACAGAAGAGCAGTGGACACAGGTGATGTTCAGTGATGAGTCCATGTTTCGTCAGTTCTCTGATGTTAAGCTTTTTGTTTGTCGACCTACTAGTTCTAATCCTACCAATCCTAAATACACATGCAAAACTGTGAAGCATTTACCTTCTGCAATGGTGTGGGGTTGTTTTTCTGCTCATGGTCTCGGATACTTTTTGCCCAAAGGAGAAACTATGAATGCAAAAAAGTACCTCAACGTTTTGGATGAATCTCTAATCAATTTCATGATTATTCATCAGTGCACAATTTTTCAACATGATTCAGCACCATGCCACACTGCGAAGTCTGTGAAGCAGTGGCTTGAATCAAAAAACATACAGTTGCTTGATTGGCCTGGAAATTCTCCAGATCTCAACCCAATTGAAAATCTTTGGATGTTAATCAAGAAGCGTGTATCTGCTAAGAACTGCAGTTCATTAGATGGTTTAAAAAATGCTATTCGTCATGTATGGTGTACAGAAATTACATCAGGACTATGTGAAAATCTTGCCGAATCCATGCCCAAACGAATTAGTGCTGTGTTAAAAAACAAAGGATATCCTACCAAAAATTAATAGTACATCTGTTTAAAATGATTAGACAATGTAATAAAAATAATTGAACTTGTTTTTGGTGAAAATATATTATTTTTGGAAGTATTATTGTTTTTGGAAGTAGTTATGAAAAGTAATTATGTTGCAAGACTTTTTTCATTTGTGTACACATTGCAAACATTGATTTGTGTAAAATTGTGCCTTGTTGCAAGACTTTTTGCCAGCACTGTAGCTAATTGAAGATGAAGAAATTGACATCAGTTCTAAATTTGCAGAGGCGTTAATCTCCAGATGCGAAAATCGTAAAAACATTTTTTTTGAATCGTGTTTTTATTTTTTTTTAAATTAGAAATTTAAAAAAAAATAAAAACACGCATTTTTTAACGCTTCGAAAAAAGATATTAAAGTTGCTGCTGCAAAATTATTTGATCAAATATTTGCAATAAAAGAAAATAGTCTCCGACCAAAATTAGTTGATCGCGCTAAAAGCAAACAAGAAGAACCATCACAATCGACATCGTTTTTTGCCGAAAATCAAAAAACTTTGAATCAAAATCAGCAGCTAAAAAGCCAAAAAAAATCAAGACCTTCACCGATCAGTTAAAATAATATGAAACAATTGGTGTAAAATCTAAAGCAATTTTAAAATGGACAAGCCGTCCACAGAATTCAAGCCATTTATTAGATAAAACCTGTTCGTGAAAGAATTGTGATAAAAAAAAAATATTTAATTACAAAGAAACAAAAAGATATAATTTTTTTTTTTAATTTATTATGAATTATAAATTGAAATATACAATATCAAAAAATAAATACAAAAAACAATGTTTAATTATTAACTTGATAGTTTAAGTTTTTAACTTATAACAAAGCATTATCGAAACCCCGACTATTTCTCGACTCCGACGGAGTTTTTTCTCGATTTCTCTCGACTTCTTTTTTTGAGCTGAACATTAGAGTTTTTAAACAAAGAAAATTTGTACTGATTGCAAATCTAGCTTACATGTTCCATGTCAATATATGAGCTCTGAGGAGATTTTGTTTTCATGTTTTGTTTCAACCATAGTTTCGAGAAGACTGATTTATTTTTTTATTGCATAACTCTTATAAAACATCGTCTTAAACCTTTAAACACTTTTTGAAAATTTAGAAAAATTTTGACAGGCTACATTAACTTATATATAAAATATTATTTGAAAATTTAATTAATATTAGGAAGTGAAATTTATATGTTTGTCTACTAAACAGTAATTTTTTGTACAGTTACATATAAACACTGACAGTAAAAGCAAGAAAATGTATTGAAGTCAAATAAGTTAACCAAATAAAAAAAAATATTTATATATATAGTATATCAAATAAAAGTGGAATATAACATCAAAAAAATGCAAATGTGGCATTTTTCTAATTGTAATAATTGAAAGAAAAAAATATTTTAAAAAACCAAACTAAGTGGTTAAAATTAAAACCAAACTAAGTGGTTAGAATTAAAACCAAACTAAGTGGTTAAAATTAAAACCAAACTAAGTGGTTAAAATTAAAACCAAACTAAGTGGTTAAAATTAAAACCAAACTAAGTGGTTAAAATTAAAACCAAACTAAGTGGTTAAAATTAAACGTTTTAATGAAAAAAGAGTAATTAAGAAAAGACATGAAAATTTAAAAAAAAAAGAACAGAATCAGTTGTCATGCTATAAATATTTTGTTATTATAAAATGTGTTTTGTATGTATAAACTCTTGAAACATTTAACTTGAA
>NC_088927.1:6485000-6552500 GCF_038396675.1 Hydra vulgaris
TTCTGATCAGCCTGTTCCGACTCCTCTTGTGGAGGAGTCGGAAAAGGGATCTTAGATGGCATTAAATAAGTGTTCACCTATGATGAGAGTTCACCTAAGAGGTGCTGACTCCACGTAGGATGCTATTAAAGAGATTCTTGGTAAAAAAAAAATACATAACAAAGTCTTCCAAAGTAAAATTACTGTTGATGGCACACATATCTCTGGTGTAAAACCGGTGTCAACATAATTTATCGAGTTTTTCGTCAATACATATTTTACTATATTACTATTATTATTATTAACTTGATAGTTCGATTAAAATAATTAAACACAAATAAAGCAACAAGTTTTGATACTATTTCAGCTAGCATAATCAAAGATTGCTATGGAATTATCAAAGAAGTTTTATTAGATACTTTCAACAAATCGCTCAAAAAAGATGTTTTTCCAGCTAAACTGAAAGTTGCTATGAATACACTAATTTTAAAAACATGAAATGAAAGTCTGGTGATAAATTATCGATTTATATCGATGTTATCTGTTTTTTCAAAAATCCTCGAGCGTATATGTATAATAGGTTTATCGCATTTTTGAATGAAAACAATCTTTTCTATTGTAACCAGTTGTTTTCGATCAAATTGCTCTACGGAACATGCATCTATACAATTAGTTGAAGTTGCATGCATCTATACAATTAGTTGAAGCGGAGCATCTTCTTATAATAAATTCACTTTAGATTAATTCCTAAACTTGTCAAATGCATTTGACGCCGTTGATCATCAGATTTTACTAAAAAAACTAAAGTATTATGGAGTATGCCATGAGTACCATAAATGGTTTCCCAGTTACTTAACTGATCAAAAACAGTTTATATCTTTTAAATAACGGTTTTCAGACAAAAAAAACTTAAAATATTATGCGTGATTTTACAAGGCTCAATCTTAGATTTTCTACAGTTTTTTATCTCGACGATCTATATACAGCATCAAATACTATGTTTACTATCACTATGCAGACGACCCCACTTTATTTTATTCTCATAGTAACATTATCCCTCTATTTTATGTAGCAAACAAAGAACTAGAACAAATATCAAACTAGCTAAACGCTAACAGCCTATCTTTAAACACTGATAAAACTAAATTCTCCTTATTCTTTACTAAGCGAAAGTTTTATACCAATGCTATCTATAAATAACATCAAAATTGAGCGCTCAAAAAATTACTTACACAAACACTTTCTTACTTTTTAAGAAATTACGCGTTGCAATAGATGTTTATGCGTTGCAATAGATGAAAACTTATCCTGGAGAAATCATATTTAATACATTCGCAATAAAATCTCGAGAAATATTGGCATCTTATATAAAACCCATCAAATCTTAGACAAATCTACAGTAACTCAGCTAAATTATGCATTCATCAATAGTTACTTATTTTATGGAAACATTGCTTGGGGTAGTACAAACAAATCTTAACTTGAAAGCCTCCTCAAGCAACAGAACCATGCAGCAAGAACTGTTTATTTTCAAAATATATAACTCTATATTAACCCTAACCCTAGCCCTAAATTTTTATGTTTACGTTATACAATACGTTATTTTTGTATTTACGTTGTATTACGATGGTATATGTACCGATATGTAAACTGTTTTTTTTTTTAAGAAAATTTCTTTTTTGCAAATTTTATAATTTATTAAACTTTACAATTTTTTTTCAAACTTTTTAGTTAAACTTTTTTGTTTAATATTAGAACTAATATTTTTTTCTATTTCACAAAGGGGCTTGATGATAATACATTTTGACTTCAACGTGCCCCAGTCAGATTATAACTATATGCATTTATTAGATCTTAAGGATAACATTATAAATTTTGTGTGCATATTGACGAAATAAAACTGAAAATTCACTTCACAAATAAACCTTTTCTAAGAAGAACAAAGGCTCTTAATATTTATGAAATAAACATATTCAAAGTTACACAATTTATGTTTTAACATCAGTTGAAAAAAACCCCAAAGGTTTTCGAAAATATTTTTTCTTAAAACATCAAACCGATATTATCATTTCCTTTATAACTAAATACAATATCGAGGTATTTATGAGAACTTACAAAAACCTGCTAAAGATTTTATTAATCGAGATGATTTTCGGTACAGAAGTTGCAGCTTACGCGAATTTCTGAGATTTCACACTAAAGGTCTGACTAAAAACAATGGTCAATTAGGGTGATCATTCAATTTAGCAACATTTTTTTTTAATCTGAGGCAGAAGCCTTCAAGACATTTTGAGGGTTGATTTGAACTTGAAGGCTTGTTACACATGATTGCTGCACGGTTTTTTATGGTCGAAAATTTTATGAATTGAAAGCTAAAAATATCACAAAACATAGACCAAGCAAAAAAAAAGAATGGCAAAATAGGTTTTTCACATCGAATCAAGAGGGATGCCAAAAGATGCTAGGTGATGGATAGCAGACATTCCATCGCAACATTTCTTATGGATGTTTTTGAAATTAATTTTCTACTTATAGTCATTTTGGAGGGCCACACCAAAGAGTTTGAGTAAAGGTTGGATTTCTAAATTAGTGCCTGCAACAAATATTGTCAAACCCTTAGAACCTTCTAAGGAGAAAAAATCGAGTTTTTGCGTCGTTGACATGTGTTTTAGCGCCTAACGACCAACTTTGCAAAAAATTACTTCTTCCTGCGAATTATCGGTACCATAGTGCTTGGTATTATTGGTACCAAATGACACTTCACTATTACCCATGCTTGACATGATGTAATAGTGAAGTGTCATTTGCGTACAAATTTAAGAGACTTCTGGATTAGTCAGGGAATAAGGAGATTTAGCAACGAGACGCGGCGTCATTTGACAACGGCGTTGCGTTATTAACGCGTCTTTTGACTAAAACCATTTAGCATTTGTTGTGCAACACGCGCTCAAAAATCGTAAACAAATATGGCAGCCAACTACAGTTTGAAATATGTACGAGATTTAGTTTTTTTTAGCTACGCCGAGGATTTAATAGATGATAAAGAATTTTCAATTTTAAATAAGTTAAACGAGTCTCGTGAAATACATCCATATTGGAAATATGACAGGTTTGATATCAACACTTGGGATGATGGACAATGTCAAGTTGATTTTTGTTTCAAGAAGAACGATCTTGTCACCTTAGTTGCTATTTTTGGTATACCAGAAAAAATTACAACCTCGCAGAGAACTATATGAAGGGCTTTGTTTTGCTGAAACGACTTGCTTTTCCGTGTAGATACACGGATATGGTGTCTTTATTGAGAAGAAACCTTACAGAGATATGTCTTATTTTTAATAAAGTAATTGATTTCATGTTCGAAACCCACCGTCATAGACTTAACAATTGGAATCAGCCGATCCTCCAACCTCAAAAATTGAAAGAATACTGCGATGCTATACACCAAAATAGATCTCCATTAAATAATTTTTTTTGGATTTATTGACGGTACAGTTCGAGGGATCGCTAGACCTCAAATAGATCAAGGAGTTGTTTATAATGGCCATAAAAAAAAGCATGCTCTCAAATATCAAATTTTAGTATTGCCTAACGGTTTAATAGGCAATTTTGCAGGACCATACGAAAGAAGAAAACACAATGCTACTATGTTGTATGAGTCTGGATTGTGAGTTCATTTGCAAAACCTTGCTTGGTTCAATAGACAACCTTTGTGTATATATGAAGACCCAGCCTATCCATTAAGTGTACATTTGCGAGCACCATTTCTTTGTGCAAACATAACACCAGACCAGCATACTTATAATAAAGCTATGAGTGAAGTTCGTATTTCAGTTGAATGGCTATTTGGACAAATTGCTAACTACTTTAAATTTGTAGATTTTCAAAAAATGCAGAAAGTTGGCTTAAGCGCAGCTGGGAAAATATATGTTACATGTGCATTGTTACAAAATGCTCATACATGTCTGTGTGGAAATATAGTATCAGAATATTTTAATTGTCAACCTCCAACATTACAAGAATACTTTAGTTAGTAAATCAGCTTATTGCAGTTTTTATTTTGAACATATTAACAAAAAAATTTTAATATATTAGCTTAACAAAAACAGCTTTTTAAAATATAAAAACTAATATAAACAGGGTGTATTTTGAATACTTATTACAAACTAATATAAACAGAGTGTTTTGAACACTTTAAAACTAATATAAGCAGTGAGTAAGAAAACTTTATTTATGCGTCAAAAATGCATTGAGTAAAGTATTCTGTCGAGCCATTATGGCAAGCATTTGTTGCAACATCTCTTTGTGTTGCTGTTGTTGCATATCAAACTGTTGCCTTAAAATTTCTTGTCCATAAGCAATTTTCTCTCTCTCTAGTCTTTTATTTTCTTTATCGTATTCAAAAAAACTCCATTTCCAGCTATTTCTCTTTTTTTTTTTTTTTTTAAACATCTTCACTTCCAACAAGGCTGCAAGCAACCACTAATTAACGTTGGAAGTTACTGGAAGAGAAAAGATGAAGATTGTAGAGCAAGATAACGATTGACAGACGACTTAAAGGATTGCAAATTATATGAATCAGGAAAGCAAGATGAAGGAAGTGAATTCCAAAGAGCTGATGTTCGAGGAAAAAAACTATACAAATGGAGCTGGATAATGGTTGGAGGTTGGCTGCAAGCGCAGGTCCAACAATGTTTACAATGCGTTTTTGCACCTTGTCTAAAAGAGAAAGCGCATCATTAGAAGATCCGCCTCAGATATGGCAACAGTATTCCATACAAGACCCGATTTGAGATTTATAGAGAATAGAATCCGAAGTAAGAAAGTCTCGAGCTCGATAAAGAGATGCAATCTAAGCAGATGCTAATTTTGCAACTGATTTGGTATATAGTTTCCAAGAAAGATTGGAAGTAAGAGTTAATCCTAGAAGATGAAGAATAGATGACTCATCGAGCACATCACTGTTCATAAATAGAGGAAGATCTAAATTATTGCGATAACGATTGGTTGAAAAAAATTTAATTTTATCTGTATTGAAGTTCACCAGCGACTGTGCGCTCCATGCTGTAGCAGAAGTGAGATCCTTTTCAAGCTCAAATGCCCACTCTAAGCAATCAGAGAGTGTTGGTTTCTTATCATGATAAGAATAAATGGTAGTATCATCAGCAAACAATGCCACCTTAGATGTGAGAATATCTGAACGATTGTTAATGTAAATTGAAAAGAGTATAGGGCCAAGGATTGAACCTTGAGGAACCCCTGAAGTTACAGAATAAGAAGAAGAGTGGTGTCCATCGAGGACAACTTTTATACTACGATTGAAAAGGAAATATTCAATAATCTTAAAGGTGTTGCAAGATACACCATAAATAGAAAACTTATGAAGAAGACAAGTATGCCAAACTTTATCAAAAGATTTTGAAATGTCAAGAGCGATGGCTTTAACCTCTCCACCTTTATCTAACGCACGATAAAACCTATCAGTTATTACTGTTAACAAATCAGCTGTAGGACGAGAAGATCGAAATCCATATTGATGGTCAGAAAGTAAGTTATTAGATTCAAGATGAGAGATTAAATGTTTATTAATTAAAGATTCAAAAGCCTTGCTTTTGATAGGAAGAAGACAAACGGGACAGTAGTTAGACAAATCAGATCGCTCTCCAGAATTTTTGAAGATAGGGATAACAGATGCTACTTTCCAAGAGCTGGAAAACAAGACTCTGATAAGCACTTGTTGAATAATTTTGAGAGTATAGACGATAGCTCCGGAGAACACTTCTGCAAGACAATAACAGGTATGTTGTTCGGGCCACAAGCTGTATAAGAGTCTAGGCAGGAAATCACTTTAGATACAGAAGCTGGAGTGATACGAATGTCAAGTAATGGATCAACCTGTTTGTTGGCAATATCAGGTAGAACGCAACTAGTGGAATCAAGAGATGATATTGATGAAAAGTTTTTAGCAAACAATTTAGCTTTGTCTTTAGGTGAGGTTACAAAGTCTGAACCATACAAGAGAGGTGGAATTAAAGATTTGCCCTTATTATTAATATTATTAAAGATTCTCCAGAAGTCACGAGAGCCTAACTTTTGTGATGAGATATGATATTTCATGATCTGAGATTAGCGGGCTTTGGCGTTAGAAAAAACCTTTTTACAATGGTTTCTAGCAGTAATAAACAGACGTCTGTTTTCTAGAGAACTGTTTTGCTGATAAATATGGAAGTAACGGTTTCGATTGGCAATCGCAGCAGCACAGTGTGACGAAAACCATGGAGGAGAGTGAGGCTTGACATGGAATCGTCGAGAGGGAACAAAAGATTCCATGCCAGCCTGAATCCACGAGGTTATGTAAGAAGCACATTTGTCGACAGGAAGACAAAAGATTTCTACCCAAGGGCCATCACGAAAAAAATCACGGAAAGAATCCCAGTCAGCTTTACTGTAGTTAAAAAAGGTACGATAATAGGGGGATTCAGGTGATGAAGAAGAATGAGATATTAATTTTAGAGAGATCAAACTGTGATCAGAAGCACCTAAGGGTGAATGTGGAGAAACTGAGCACTGACTAAGATTAGAAACAAGACATAAGTCGAGTAGAAAAGGTACATGATTCGGGTTGTCTGGAAAGCGAGTTGGAAAGTTGACTATTTGAGTTAGGGATTGAGAAAGGCAAAAGTTGTGGGCTTTAATGCCTGCAGAATCACTGACACTAGAGCCAAGCCATTCAGAGTGGTGAGCAATAAAGTCACCTACAGCAACAATATTGGCTGATGGATAAAGAGAGAGGGCTTGGTCAATATGATCAAAAATAACATTGAAAAGAGTGTAGTCTTGAGATGAAGGAGAGCAATATAGAACAAAGAGAAAGGCGATAGAGTGAACTGGTGCTAAACGAAAGCACATAAAAGAATAGTCTGTTGATTCAAACCTAGTTTCACGACAAATGGGAGAACTCTTACGAATGTAAATGCCCAGGCCAAGCATGTGACTATTGGAGTCTTTACGAATTAAAGGAAGATAACCATCAACACTAAGATCGCAAGATGAGACAGCTGAACTCAAATTAGTCTCACAAAGAGCAAGTAGGTCTGGTGAACTTTGCAAGTGATAAGACTCAACAGAAGAAAAGTTACTTCGATGACCACGAATATTAGTGAATGATAGGATTAGAGAACTCTTAACTTAAGAGTATCTTTCTCGTCATCCCATTACATGGATAACCTAAAAAGTTAAACAAAAAAGCTTAGCTTATTAAAAAAAAAAGTTGAAAAATAAATATATTATACACAGCTAATGTTTTTAAAAGTGAAAAATTATAAAACAGTACCTAAAATCTTTATTTTTAAATATTTTAATTATAAAACTTACTTTTTTTTCCATAAAAAACTCTGCCATTTTAAGCGTTCTGTAAACAACGTGAAAACAAATGGTTGAGGTTGAGAACGGAATGTATAAATTCAATACGCGTTATATTACAAAATATGCAAAGAGAAATGGTCCGTTTTGAAAGCAGTGAAATAAATACGATTTAAACCATCTTAAAACAATGAAACTTTAGTTTAACAAAGCTTTGATTGTAGATTAACATTAAGGGGATAACCAATATGGTGACGTGATCTCCTTGAATTGTTCTAAGGATACCGTCTGGTCTGCTACCTGATGGTTTAATTTTTGTTAAAGCTAGATGTTGTTAATCATCTTCATTAGTTGTATAGAATGTGACAGGATCATAATTGTTGTTAGTGATATCAAATTGATCTATATCTTCTGGCTCGAACACCTTTCCGAAAGTATCATTTAATTTAATGGCTTCTGAAAGAGTGAAAATTTTAGGTTATTAGTAACGTTCCATTCAGTAAGGGCTGTCGTGAGTAGGTGTTACGTGGGGGTGAGGGAGGCTTTGGTGCCTTTAAAATTTTTGTTGACTAAAAAAAACAAGATCCTCGTTTTTTAAAATTTGCCAAATGACTCGTCTAAAAGGTCTACATTTGACGATTAAATGAACGAAAACCCTAAACCTGACCCTATCCTTTGCGCCAGTCTTGCATACAAGTGCTGTAAGAAATTGTGTTTATTTCATGAATAAAACTAGAAAATAAGTTTTGAGAAAATTAAACTTAATAAAACAAATTATTTATTACGATAAACTTGATATCAAGTTACTAACAAAAAAAACTTCAGCTTTTTTGTTTTTTTGCGGTGTTACGATTCTTAATTTAATGCTGAAGAATTAAGAATCTTAATTTAATGCTGAAGAATTAAGAAAATCATTTTTAAATAATTAATATTTATTTCTAGTTTAAAAATATTTTAATACCATGTACATAAATATATATTTATACATCAGCAATTGTATGAATGTGAGTAACGTGCTTCAACAACTTCACTTCTTTTATAACATAAAACGATAATTATAAAATATGTTAAGAACAGAATATATATTTATAAAATATGTTAAGAACGGAATATAATTATAGAATATGTAAAGAACTGTTTTATAAAACATTTAACCTTCTTTCTTTTTTTTATATTTTCACTGTCTCCTTATTTTTAATCATTACCTCCAAAAGTACACAAGGCTACTACATATCATTGAAATTTGATGTGTAGTAGCCTTTATTAAAAGAAGATGCAAATCAAGGACAAAGTGTCTAGAATGTCTATGTTATTGCTTTTTGCGAAATAAGAAAGAGGATTTAGCGGAATAGAAAAGTTTGCAAAACGCATTAGTATGTTTAGTAAAAGAAATAATGCGTTAAATTACTTATAATAATAAATGCAAAAAAGTATAAACATGTAGCTGTTGTGACCATGAAAAATGAAGTTTGTGAAAAATGAGACACTCTAAATGAGTCATTAAAAAAATTCTAATAAAATTGAAGGCTTGTCGATAATGTCGTAATTTATAAGCGTGACAAAAGTAAAATCAAATTTTGTTACCAGGGATGATTTTGAAACGGCAGTATACTCTGCAGTCTTACATTTTAATGATGGAGGAAAAGAAGTTTTATTGTCATTTGAACAGTTTTGTACAAAAATTAAAAAAAAAGCTACAAAAATGAGTTTTTTAAAAAAACAAGATATACAATTAACATGTATATATATAACATTCTCAACAACCTGTTAAAGAACAAAGGAAAGTTTAACAAACAAAAAAGAAAGTGCAATTTGATCTTAAAAGGATTATAAAGGAACGATTGGGATAGAAAGCTGGGGGGATAGGGGGGTTTTGATATATCCGCTCCAGTTGTAATTGTTTAAATTTAAAAAACTCATTTAAAAGTTGATTTATTTGATAAATGTTTTTCAAAATTTTTAAAAACTTCAAAACTTTGTAGCTTCAGTTAAACACACGCTTTTGACCTGAAACTTCACAGTTTGCTTATTATATTTAAAAAATTAATTTGTGCCTCAGAAATATAATAATGATGTTAGAAAATGATAGTTTTATTCAATATAATACGCAATAAAGTTGATTTTTAGTGCATTCTTTACAAAAATTACATCGTATGAGAGCATTTATTTCTTATGGTACAAATAAGAGAAGCAATGGTTAAGAAAATACTTTTGCATATTTATGTATGCATATTATTGGCAACGATATGCATATTCATATTATGAATGCATATTTTATGTAACATCTGTTATAATTTTTTTTAATAGTTACGTCATAAGTACACATCTTTTTAAAAGAAATTTATACAAAAATGTAAGGATTGTTGAAGCTGATTTATTTCAAATTTTGTTTTTCATTTTTTATTCTTATTATTGTTTTAAAAATATCGTGTTGGTGAAAACTATTTTAATAGAACTTTTTTTTTAAAGGTAAACCACCTTAAAAAAAAGACAGCTGCGTAATTTTTACCTCCCTCTTCTCCCTGGTCAACAACTTATCAAACTTTCAGAGAACCACCTATAAAATTACGTCAACATTTGATTACCCCCTCTCCCCAAATAAAATTAAAATGGAAAAAAAACATCTATTTTTTTCCTTTTTTTAAATAATTAAATTATTTTAAAAAGTAACATAGCGGACGTCAACTTTTCTTGAATTCCCCATCCCCCTGATAACAATTGTCAAATATTTTCAGACCCTTTTACCCCCTTTTTTGTTGACATAACTAATGGATAGCCCCAAGTACCGCAGAAAATTTTTAAATTACAACTTTGTTGTTTCACGGCCTTAATTAAAATAGAGTTCATTTTTCATTGAGTTCGTTTTAATTAAAATTGAGTTCATTTTAATTTTCCATATCGTGGATTATTTCTATGAAAAAACATTTTTTAAATATTATTTGAAAAATTGTTTTTTCACTTCGATTTAGAACAAATCAAAAAGAGTTCAACAGATTTTTATTAAAAAAAAGAATTTTTAATTATTTCAGTGCATTGTCAACTTCAAAAGCATGCATTTGTGTTACTAAAGTCTCCACCATATATTGCTGTTGTGCTTTTTAAAATTAGATTTTTTTATTAGCACTTGATACTTTAAAAGCTTTTATGATTTAAAAAATATTTCTTTTCCTTCTGGTTTTTATTGATTATTTTATTTTATATTGATCTAATTTTTCCATAAAAATTCTAGAAAGTTAAGTTGATTAACAATATTAACAATAGTAAAGTTTAAAATTCTTGAAAGTTAAGTTTAGAAAGTTAAAAAAAAAATAGTAAAGTTTAAAATTTTTACTATTCAAAAATAAATTTACATTCATCGACAGATTTCAAGTATATTTCAGATTTCTGTATTAGTCTGTCGCAACACGTGCACGTGCGTTTTTTAAATATCTAAGGTACACACAGAATCAAAAACCGTTTTTCTAAAAGGAACTAAGTCCGTATTTTTTTAAATTGATCTGTTTTTACTTTTCTAAAACCTTTCTATGTTTCTATGAACTCTGATATGGACATGTTTTATAGCTGTTTAACTTGGTCATAAAAAAGTTAAAAGAAAGTAAAAAAGATCAGGAAAAGCTCCGAGGATATCTTTTGGAAAAATGCTTACTATAGCTTGTAGACACAACAACAAAAGATTGAAAGCACTATGTTTAAGTAATTGGGATAAATAAGTTTAAGCAATGTGGATAAGTAAGTTAAAATTTAATCGATTAAAAAGACGCTGGCTTATATAATTAGATACAGAATTAATGATAGTACATTAAAAACAGGCATATAATTACATACAGAATCAATGATAGTACATTAAAAACAGTTCCATTTTGTAGACTTTTATGTCGATTACTTGTTGATTGTAGTTCTAGGGTATGTGACCAGAACTACATAGAAGCTATAAAGAAACTCAAAAGGATAGAGAAATAACCAACTCTATAATGGACATGCTACACATTAAAGCAGAGGAAAGACAATTTGTATCTTCCACATGAACAAAGTATTGTAAATTTATGTAGAAACTGGAAACTTGGGTCTTCTATAATGTGCGTACGCAGGTTCGGTGTGAGGGAAGGGTTACTCAAAAACGTATAATTGCGTACTATGTTATGCAACAGAGAAATGTTGAATTTTCTAAAAGTTTTTTGTTTTTAATGTTTTAAAATTTTATGTATTAGGAAAGGATTGGGGTTGATTTTATATTAAATAATGCTTATTACACATTTTATAGATGCCCTCTAAAAAGAAATTATTATTTCTCCTTCTAAGTATTACTAAGTTTTTGCAGAACATTGAACAGTCTAAAAACTAGGAGAAGACTGGTCTATAAAAGATAATCAAAAAATGATCAAGTAGATTTTGAAAAGTAAAAGTTTCCAATGAGAGATCAGAGAATCATATTCCAAAAGCAGTTCGGAGTGCAAAACACATATTCTGCAGATACTGATTTAGTTAACAACTTATAAAAAAAAAAGACAGCTTTTTACAATCATAAATGAAGCAAAAAGTAAACCGTTTGATAATTAAGTTAAAAAGCAAAAAAAAGCAAATGTGAAAAAGAAAATAGCTTTTTTGAGGTATCTGAAGATACTATAGACTATCGACAATGCACTGAAATGATCAAGTATTCTTTTTTTTAATAAAAACCTCTTGTATTCTTTTCTAAATCTAAGTGATAGAACAACTTTTTTCTAAATCTAAGTGATAGAACAACTTTTTTCTAAATCTAAGTGGTAGAACAACTTTTTTCTAAATCTAAGTGATAGAACAACTTTTTAAATATTATATAAAAAAGTTTTTTTTTATAGAAATAATCCACGGTATTGAAAATTAAAATGAACTCAATTTTAATTAAGGCCATGAAACAACAAAATTATCATTTAAAAATTTTGTGGGTTACTCGGGGGCGTCTTTCAATTATGTCAACAAAAATGGGTTAAGAGCGTCAGAAAATTTTCGACAATTCTTAATAGGGAATTCTTAACAGGGGGAAATCAAGAAAAGTTGACGTCAACAATGTTACTATTTTAAATAAATTTAACTACTATAAAAAAGAAGGAGAAAAAGGATGTTTTTTCCATCATTTTTGAAGGTGAGGACAAATCTCAAATGAAGGAGATGAATTTGATTAGAATGAACAACTTATGAAAGTTTGTTTTATTCAACTTGAATGCTGTGTTGGTAACATTTTATGTTTCTTTGATATTATCCAGATCAAGGTTAAAAAATAGTTTAAAAAATAATAAACTTGAGTGTTATTGGCAATAAACTACTGAAATAAAAAAAATTATGTAAAAATAATTAATATTTTATCAGGTTAGTTTAATTAGTTTTTCTTTTAATTTTTCTCATGACTTGTAATGTGACTTTGTAAATCGTGTATAAAGCGCCTTTTAGAAAAAACCTTTTTCGATTGGTTTGAAAAATACTTCGTACTATTTTGTTGTTTTATTTTGGCAGGGGTTAATAGGGCATATCTTAGTAACGGCTCTAATTACATAACATTAATTTATTAATAAGGTTGAAAAATTATGACGACACTCCGAGAGTAGTAAAATAAGGACTAAAATAATTTTAAAAATGTTTTATATTTCAAAAACAAGCAAAAAAAAAAAAAAAAAATAATTGTAAGATGTTTTGACAACAACATTCCTTTCATAAAAATTATTTTTCGAAGGAAATATATACAAATATATTTTAGTATAAAAAATAATGCAACACATAACAATAATCGTAAAAGCTAAAAAGTAACATGAAAAAAAGTGGATTTGATCTATTGATTTTAACTACGATTAAATATATTATAAAAACTATAACGCAATCTGAGGATTTTCAACTTTAAAAATCTTCAGATTGTTTCGTTATATTAAGCTGAGTTAAACTTACCGAACGCCTTCTATAGGTCAATAGACTCTTATCGTTTGTTTTATTATAGTCGCTTTTTGATCGCGACAACACCTTTTTTTTAGTTCTATTTAAATCCACAAGTTTTTTTACAACTATATCGATTGCATTAAGAATATTTATGTTTTTCAACGCTGAAACTTCGAGATAAGCACACTTGTTGTTTACAGCATATTTTAGTCCGCATTCAAAAGAAACCTCTCTTGCATTTGCAGCAACATCACTCTTATTACCGACAAGTAAGCACACACTTCCTGGCCCTTTGGTTTTTGATATCTCGTTTAATTTTCTGTTTGCAACTTCGAGAGATTTTTTGGAAGTTACAGAATAAACAACAATGTTAGCCTCGCATTTTGTCATTGTAAGTCTTGCCATCGGCGGACACTCTATTGAACCAGAGGTATCAAAAAAAGTAATTATTCTAGCCAAACCATCACTAGATTTAAAACTTATATCGTAAACTTCACTAATAGTTGGTTCGTACTCATAAGAAAATGATTTTTTTTGAAGCCTCCTGAGAATACTTGATTTTCCAACTTTTTCATCACCGAACAAAGCAATTTTGTAGCTTGGCACGTTTTGATCATTATCTAAACATTTTCTACTTTTTCCTAAATGCAACTTCATTTCGATCAAAGAGACGAACTTTATTTTTCAATTGGTTACTAAATAAACTGAAAAACTGTTTTTTTTTTAAAAATAAATCTCGTGATTGCACAATTTTTTAAAAAACTAATCATTTCAAGAATTTAAACTTACAATAAACTTTACAATAAAAACGGAAGAAATATTATGCAACGACATTTAATTCGTTCACAATAAACATAACATTATACAATTAATAAATTATAAAAATCTTGTTGAGAACTAAATATTTCAGTAAAAAAACATTGAAGTCAAATTTTTGCAAGTTGAGGTGCGGTGAGGTGAGGAGTGTTGATGGTGGAAATAACACTTTGACATATATTCTCACTGTAGTACAGAAATAACAAGATTTGTCCGTTATTAGCTGCTTAAGTAAATAGCAAAATTACTATAAAAAATTATGTATATAAAAACTATGGTATCAAAACATCAATTTTTTTCTTTTTATAAAACTCTAATTTACAAAATTTTATTTTTTATTAAGTCATAAACATCTAAACAATGTTATATTTTTATGCTGATTTTAATCTAAAATCAGTATTAAAACATTAAAATAAAATCAGTTATAAAAACATAAAACCAGTATAAAATATTTATTCTAATTGTCAATTTCCCTTGAACGTTTTTAGTAATATCAATAGCAACTTTTTTGTTTTATTTTTAATTGATATCAAATATTCTTATTTGATATCAAAGTTTTCCACATTTTCACTGATTAATATAATTGTGTAAGGTAACTTGAATGTATTGTTATGGCCTTAGGGATTCTAAAATATTCCTAAAAATGCTTTTGCTATAAACGCCAAAAAAATAACCATTTACGTTTAATGTAGGTTTTCGATTATTGGATACATCCGACTTTTTTATTTGCATAACGTCGATTTTTGCATTTGATTGTGTAATGGAATATGAGCTTCTTGATTTAAAAATCTCATTGGTTGTTCGATTGGTAACAACCAAAAACAGATGAAAGAGATCAAAACATGTCAAGACGATAAACAAAAACAATAAGTAAATTAATAGAAATGACATCACGGGGTATTCTCCAATCAGAAACTAAATAAATAAATAAATTTCCTATAATAATGAACAAGTTGAAAAATTAAAAAAAAAAAATATTAAATCAAAATAAATTGCAGCGCACTGAATGTGTAAGCAATCAACTATGTGGGTATTTAGAGGTATTAAACACCGATTAATAAAACTTAAGAGCGTCAGAGTTTTTTAAATTTTTGAGGAATGCTTATTCGCACTATTGAGAAATATTTAGCTGCTCTTTCACTTTTAAAAAAATTGAACATAAAAAATGTCTAAAATAATTTATAATTGCTACTAATGCGATTGTACGCTTTCAAAATCAAAAAAGTGACTTCCACCAGGTAACTTGGTCTAAAATATTTAATCTAAAGTACGGCTGTCATAACCTGACAGGTTCTGCAGGAGTATCTCCTCCTGTTTCAGCACTATTATTATTATTGTTATAATTATTATTATTAATGCGGTTGCTTACCTGCCCCAAGTTCTCTATAAATAAGAAAAATAAAACAAACAAAGAAAACAATTAATACTTAACTTGTTAAAGCCTATTAGCACTTTAACGGTTGCGCAGATAAAGCATGACCGCATCTTTTACACTCAAGAAAAGTTGAATCCAAAATATCGTGTTAATAGTTTTTGCAATTAATAGAATTTGTGGACAAATTGTAACTACAAACCAAGCGTTAAAAAAGGCACAACGCTCTGTATTATAAGGCAATAAAGCAATAATTAAAATAGAGTATTATAAACGTAATCCCCACCTTCCTTACAAATACCTTCTTAGGAATTGAAAAGAAAAATCCAAAACAAAAATTTTCCTACATAACTTTTGTATTCGGACATAGCAAAAAAGAATTATAGTTCTATTTATATAAATAGAACCTAAATCTAACTTAAATTAACTAAATAAACAGTGACCATATCATTAAAATCAAAAATCAGTTATTTATACAATTACATTTGCTGTTTGTAAAAATACTACTCTTTTTACAAACAGTAAACTGAACAATAAAATGTTTATTTTGAATAAATAAATTCTGATTTTTGTAAAGAAACTTACAATAAGCATAATTTTAATTTCTTATTAATTTTTCAGGGAAAGATTAAAATATTCTGATTAAAGATGAATTTGGAAAATAGAAATAGAAACTTTATGCTTATTCAAAAGTTAATTTAAAAAACGCAAATTACGCTTTAAAAAGCCTATTTGACTTTCAACGCTAGTTTAACTCAGTATGCAAACTTTAGATTTCATGAAAAGATTATCCAAAACATCAGAAATTTTTATGGGAATTACTTATAAATAATTAATCATGTGAACAATCTTTTAAAGAATCTGAAAGATTATGAGTGAAAAAAAAAATTCCATTATGCTATTAGATTGTAAATGTTTATGATTAAATTTTTTTTTTAACAAATTATTACGTCTTTGTATATCTTATCCTAGAAACTGATACCCTAGCTACTGATACGTCTGAACCGCAATTATAATAGGCATACTATAACAAATACAATTTACTGCAGTCGTATACACAACTATTTTAATATTATGTACACAAGCAAGTTTTAAATAGATTTGAACAAATTTTAATTGATAAGATTTGATTAAGATTTTTTTAAATTAAGCATCATTTACATAGTAAACTTTAGTGTGTACGTTCCATTATATGCATACATTTATTTTTGACACGATTTTTTTAAAACACAATTTATTTTTAACACTATTTATTTAACAACTATAAAACTCCATTTATGTTATTGGATGTTTTTGATTTATATTAACTTTTTTATTATTACCAATATACTATTAACAAATTAAATAAATTATTAATTAAATCTGGGGTCATTATCTATATTTGAAATATGAAACACTTTTCATGCAATTTTATGAAAGAGTCGATAGCTGGAGGATGCTACAATTATTCAAGTGTAACATATTTCCAAAAGTAGCAAAAACCAGCTTGTCAGCCTTAGTACATATATTACAGAGAAAAACCCATAATGGTATGATATCAGCTTGTTAAATACTTTACAGAATAAGCCTGAAAATATTTATGTACATTCCACATACATATTTGCATAAATATTTTCAGGTTGAAGGTTCTTCTAATAAGAATTATGTATAATTTTAAGTAATATTAATTATATCACTATGAAGTAAATGTAAATTATTAAACAATTTAGTAAAGAAGAAGGACTTTGGTTAGTAAAGAAGTTCAGGAGGGAATTACTTCCTATATTCTTTTTTACTTGACCATTCTATTTTTAGAAGACAGCTGTTGTTACATTTTTAAAATTTACATAATAATTAAACATTTAATAATTAAACAAGCTATAAGTAAATATATATAAACAACTTATAAACATATAAATAAATTTTCAAGCCTAAAAAAGGTTTACTCAATTATCGTTACAATTTATTGATTATCGTTACAATTGTTGTCTAACTTGTTTAAATTTCTTCTTCTAGAAGACACCTGCATTTAACATTTTAAAATAAATATCTAATGGCTGAGAACTTTATTTTATAATTATATTTATTGGTAAGAACTTTAATTACTTTTGGTTCTCATCCAAATTATTATTGATTTTGTATGCTACCACAAATAATAGCGGCTATGAATAAGTTTTTGGACTGGAATGAAAACCTTCTTTTTGTCTTCATATATGGTCCAGCCTTTTCCTAACACCCAAAACATGGTTTTTTCCTAACACCCAAAACATGGTTTTGTACAAACTCAAGACTCATTATGCCAAGACAGTAGATAATTCTAGATTTCAACTCATTGAGATTTTTTGCTGTCCAATTTTTGCCTTTATAAACTTATAAACTACAAAGTTGATTTTTGCTCAGGTAATTTACCACGCTTTTGCATAATGAGCAGATGCCAAGTCTGGCCAAAATACGTACTCTCCTGTACTATAAAATTTATCTATTAAAGATACCAAATACTTTTTAATAATAGTTTCCAGGTAGACTGTTTAGTTCACTGCCATTCCTGAAGAAATAAAAACAGCTTTGATATGCCTTTTGGTAAAATACAAAGCAAAACAAATAATATTTTGTTTAAAATTAGCTTCAAAATCAAACTTTATACATGGGGGAGTCAGATTAATATCACTTCAAAAAAAACCAGTTGCCAGGCTGCTACGAATGAGTTAAAGTAAAGAACCATTCATCATCTAAAACAAAATTTTTATATTCTTCCAACATTTTTTGACACTTTGGTCTCGCTTGCTTCTTCTGATTTTTAGTTAGAAGTGGTCTTTTACTTTTTTTACGGTATTTGATGTTAGTTCCTTTGTTTAAAATCTTTGAAATGTGACTTTAATGACATTTTAGTTTTCTGGCAACTTGATTTTGGGAAGAATCAGAACGATGATCAAACTTTTTTTTAATATATTGAATGTTGACTTATGATGCAATTATAACAGGTCTACCACAAGTTATTTTTCTTTCCAATGATCCGTTAATTTCAATACACTCTTAAAAAATTTCAGGCAAACTATGTCCGAAATGGTTCAGGTAGAAAAATTTTCAAACATTCAAGCAAATTACCGTAACAGTTTAGGTATTTTAGCAAACCACCTGAGCACTTTGAGTAAAATTCTTGAAAAATTCAGGCAAAAGTAGTTGCGTGAACTTTTCTACCGGAAACATTAAGTAAATTGCCTGATGATGTGAAAATATTTTTCTGCGCTAACGTTAATCGCCATTAAACTTTTTAGAGGTCGCATGTGCTTGCATTCTCTTATTTTAAAATTTTTATTAAAAATGAGCATAAAAAATTTGTCAAAAGTTAGCAGAATATTTATTATCAAAAGGAATATCCATAGATACTACAGAAATGCTTAAAAGTAAGCAACCTTTTCATCTTTTTCGCGTAGGCACATAAAAGAGATGTGTATATCATATACACATCTAGATATCACATCTTGTGAACAAGAGATACCTCTTGTTCACAAGAGAGTATACGTATTTGAATTATATACATGTATGTATGAGTGTATAGATATAAAGAGTATAGATATAAAGAAGTCTAGATATATGTATATGATATAGTAATACTATAGTATATATATTAGGGGTGTTCATTTTTTAAACAATTTTTTCTTTTTGATATGTATGCAAGCTAAAAAGTTGGGAAATTTAAAGTGATTTTTGGATATGATTCTATTTTTTTGAAAAAATTTTTTTTTTATCTCGCGCAAGGACATTTTTTATAAATTTTGAAATTTTTACAGATTACCAAATATCTGGAGACCTGAATGTAATATACACATGTATATGATATATTTTACATTTGACCATGTATAGATGATGTGTAGAAAAAATCAAGCTCATAGCTTTATTGCTTCATATTGCGATAAACTATTTTTTTAAAGCTACGCAAGAAAACAGAGTTCAATCAATCACTAAAACCATACAGATTTTGGCGCAATATGATACAATAGTCATAGCAACCTAAAATTTTGTGTGCAGGCTCCTTAAGGATATAGATGTCAGATATATAATATACATCTGTGTATCTTGGGGCAAAGCCTCCCCTCCCCCATAAGGCGCAGTGCCCCAACTTGACTTCAGTACTAATAGGGCTACCAACTCAATGTTAGTCCCATGCATAATTAAAATGTATACTACTTTGTTACAATTACAATCTTTTACTTTGGGAGAGGATGGGGATTACACATCCTCTAAACACCTCTCTCTCCTCTCCCCACCCCTCCCCCATGCCCACCCAATAATTTGTGTATCGTAGGATACTAATTTTTTTATATTTTATCCTAGTTAAACAAGATTGTGTTGAGGATTCACTTTTCCTGGCAATAATCTAACAATTTATCCATAAATGAAGTATACACAATAACCTTTACATATCGGAAGTTATGAACATTTGTACTCAATTTTCCAATATTAACACGTTTTGTCAAACCAATTAGTTTTGATTTATTTAATCTTTTTTTTATATCTCAATTATTTCATGCATTTATCTTAATTTATAAATCCAATTTGTAACAAAGAAATACTTCTTAGTTGACAAACCAGTCAAGTTGCCCTCAGTTAGGCTGCCAACCAGGACTGACATTATAAAGTACTTCCTCTACCTGAAGGGGAAGAATGGTCCAACTTTGGAGACAAAGCAACTTGTTTCCTGTCCTTTAAGTAACAGCTTCAGGTAACTTTTTATAAAGAACTTACAATATATAGCACAAATATAGTTTTTCAACTTTTTTTTCATAGTAAGCAAATATTGCAAAAAGTTTCCTTAAATAACATTAATTCAAGAATTTTAAAGGCAGTTTTATTTTATTTTTGGTATGCAACTGAAGAAAGATTTATAAGAAAAAAATTATTTTTGTTTTCGTGTGCAGTGTACCTCTGTGGATTCTCCTTGCAGTGAGGAATGTATTCTAGGCTCACTATGTTTTCCATGGCTAAGATCAGGTTTTCTCATGATTGGACCTGTTACCCTTCAAAGGAATATATCAAAATATATTGAAAGATATTTGAACCTTAAGAAGAGTTTGTGAGATCAGTGAGAGGTTATTTATCAATCTTTTTAAAAATAATATTTTTTTATCTATTACAAATTATTGTTTTTTGAAAATGTTTAAATATTTTAAAAATCAAGATTTAATTTTCTTGGTAAGTTTTAAAATGATTTATCATTAGGATTGTTCTGTTTGGGTGATACAAAGGAAAGTCTGATAAAAGCTATCAAAGAAGACAAAGATAGGTCCATCTGACAAGTATGAGGCTACAATTTTTCTGAAGGATCAAATGGGAGAAAGGAAAATGACTCTGCACCTATTGATAAGCGAAGAAAAGAGATCGAATTGAAGAGAATGGAGCGTGCAAAGAAATCAGTTACTGTTATTGGATCTACAGAAGATGAGCCTATTCCTAGTACCTCAGTAGTTGCAAAACATTCATAGTTAGTACTCTCTTCAGAATCAAGTTCTGAGTCCGACTCAGAGTATGAATTCAAGAAAATAAAAGACAGGATTAGATCATTACTGTTACTAAAAAAGTTATTGAGGAAACCATGAGAACTGCTCTGGCTTTGGATATATTAGCTCATAAAATGACTGTAACATTAATTAAGCAGATTACAAGCAGGAGGAAATCCCAATGAATTTCCTCTTTTCTTTAAATCGGCTTTTCAAATGAAAAATAATATATCTTTAACCAAGATGCAGACAATATAAAGATTCTCATACAAAATGAGATTAAACATGATTATCAGAAGGTTCAGTTACACTTTAATGGAAAGCTCATCAAGGTTAGTATATGTGTTACCAAAACAATAAGCAATTTGAACTGATATGTTGTAATAACCTACCTTACAATACTTTTGACTTGAGAGGAGAAGAAGCTCCAGAAAATGCTTCTTGCGAAGAGTAAAGTTGACAAACCCCTTTCCAGAACTAAAGCTGCTTACAAGAAGCCTGCTAAGCAACTGACTCCAGCAGAAAAGCTTAGTCTTATGTACGAGGAAAAGGGTTTGAGGAAACAGAAGTTTTCCTTTCCAGCAACAGTGAACTTGACAGCAGTATTAATATTGTAGGAGAGAATGATGTTCTGGAGGCTCTGTGGGCAGAGAATGAGGCCCTAAACAATGCTGAAACCTAATATGTTTTTTTCCTTGAATATATATTTTTTTTAAAAAAGTTCCACATTTATGCTGAAAGTACATGGAAGGACAAAAGAGGAATATAAAATCCCCTTCCCCCTCCTTTTTAGGATAAATAAGAATGGGAAAGTCTACAGCCCCACCCCCACCCTCCTTCCCTCCAATGCTTAAAATTTGTGAGTTTTCCTAACCATTTAAGATTTCATTACTAAATTCCAGTAAGTACATTATTACTACTATTGAGAATTATTACTGAGTGGAGGGGCCCGGCACCCTTGGGGGGTGGGGGGAGGGTTTCTGTCACAAGAAACAGAAATGTATATTTCAAATAGGACATCTATATCCTTAACTAGCTTGCACTCAAAATTTTAGGTTGCAATGACTGTTGTATTATGATGCGCCAAAATCTGTATGGTTTTAGTGATTGATTGACCTCTGTTTTCTTGCGTAGCTTTAAAAAAATAGTTTGGCGCAATATGAAGTAATAGAGCTAGGAGCTTGATTTTTTCTACACATCATCTATACATGGTTAAATATAATTTATATATCATATACCTGTGTATATTAGACTCAGATCTCCAGATATTTGGTAATCTGTAAAAATTTCTAAGTTTATAAAATATGTCGTCTACTTGCGTGAGATGAAAAAAATATTTTTTCAAAAAATTAAAATTATATCCTGAAATCACTTTAAACATATTGTGAGTATATATATATATAAATATATATATATATATATATATATATATATATATATATATATATATATATATATATATATATATATATATATATATAGACGACATTTTTTAGTAGACGACAAGTAGACAACATTTATATATATATATATATATATATATATATATATATATATATATATATATATATATATATATATGTACAGGGTGGTGCAGAGGAAACGCATGTTTTTCAATATTAAATGATAGGTTTTTTAATGCAGTTTTTGAATTACATACCATATTTAGGTTCGGAAAATAATTTCTTTGAGATGACGTCCTTCTTGCTGGATACAAATTTGGATCCTCTTCTGAAAATTAAGAAACAGCTCTCTCGAACATTTCATTCGGCATGGCTTTAATTTCATGACGAATGGAATTCTTAAGGTCATCGAGTGTGTGAGGCTTGTTCATGTACACTTTTGATTTCAAATATCCCCACAAAAAGAAGTCACATATCAACAGGTCAGGTGAGCGAGGGGGCCAGTGAACATCGGCAAATCTCGAAATCACATGTCCTGGGAACATTTGTCGAACCACTTCCATGGATGCTCTCGCCGTGTGAGCTGTGGCACCATCCTGCTGAAACCAAATGTCTCTCATGTTCACTTGACGCCTTTCAAGTTCTGGATGAAGGAAGTTGTTTAACATTTCAACGTAGCAGACTGATGTAACAGTAACTGCAATTACTTCCTCTTCAAAAAAATAGGGTCCAACAATCCCCAACTTTGAAATGCAGCACCACACTGTTACCTTCAAACTGTGCAGAGGTCTTTGGTGTAATTCTTGTGGGTTCTCCGATGCCCAATACCAACAGTTTTGAACATTGATGTCCAATTAATTGTCCAACTCTAAAATATTGACAGAAAAGACGTTGCACTGTGACTACAGAATCATTGTTTCTAAAAAACTGCTTGACAATGAACACACAATGTTGTACGCTGCATAGCGACTGAAATGGCATTGTTTGGGCCGTCTGCCAACATTCGCTCAAGGTCAATATCCCCTCCCGTCGCCACGTACTAGCGGTTCGAAAAACATGCGCTTCCTCTGTACCACTCTGTATATATATATATATATATATATATATATATATATATATATATATATATATATATATATTGAGTACTTGAATTTTTGAATTCTACTATCTTTTTTAATTGTTGGTTATAATAATTATTACAAAATATATTAGATTGATTAATTATAAACTGTATAAATTGAATTTAAACATGAAAAAGTTTAAATTCAATTTATACAGATTGAAACACAAATGTTTAGTTCTTATACTAAATATGCTATTGATTATTATTTTAGTTGAATAAATTGATGGGTTAGCTTTTTTGGAGTTAAACACATTATTGCTGCATGCAATGGACATCAAAATGGGCCAGGCCATTAAAATTCAAGTCATAATTGAGTGAAAAAAGGTTAACAGTTTCATAAAATATAATTATAATATATTTTGAGGCGCAGAAAATATTTTTAATTTTTTATTAAAAATATTTTTTTAGTTTTATATAAATTATGATAATTAAATGAATGCTATTTAAGCTGGTGAACTGAGCAAAACTAGTGAACTGCTGAGCATTATGCATTAGTGTAGCATTATTTTTATATTTTACATGATATTTTGTGGGGCTTTTTACAACTGAGTTGTTACTTGTGCACTAAACACTTTCAATCCACTAAAGATTATACTTATCAATGAAGAAACACGCACCTGCTGTTTGAACATTGTTTTTTACATGAACACACTCACACTTTATAAAGTGTTACGTAAACACATTAAAAAAACTCATATAGGTCATGATACTTTGAAAGAAATTTTTAACCATTTAGATATTACTATGCAAAATACAGAAAACTAATACTTAGTCAAAGATTACAATGAGGTTTCATATTTTGAAAGTTTAACAAAAAAAAGTGTAGTTAAAGAAAGTGTTTTTATTGCACCTATTGTAGACGAGTATGGTGTTCCACAGGCAGCATTAAAATTTTTGATCTGCAATCTTCTAGTTCCATTTCTCTAAGCACATCTCAGTTCATAGTGGATAGAGTTGCTAAATGATATTATTAATTATCTGCTTGCCAAGACAGACATTGTCTTAAAAACATACAGATGTGAAAACCGCAACATTTAATATTCTTTCAGAAGAATTTAACAAATGGAAAAATCCTTTTAAAGGCATTGATACTCATTATAAAATGTTGAACTATCTTTAAGTAAAAGGTCTCTATGTTGAACCTGAAGCACATTCAAGATCGGTGGGATGTTAAGTGAGACAGATCAACAAAGCAACAAATGCAAGTGTGTCAAAAATAAATTTTACCATATACCAATTAAGAAAAACCTTGAAATTGATTTTGCATCAACCTGAGACTTAGAAAATTTTAAAAAGAAGCAATGAGTCAGCAAATGATATAGCAGAAGACTGGTTAGACGGTAAGCATGGCTTACAGCTAAAAATATATGCCAAACATTATTTTCCTAACAGTATTCATGTATTTATTCAGATTTTTTTTGGCGAGGTAGAGACAACAAATCCACTTGGATCCAAAACTGGAATACACAAGTTAGGTGCATTTTATTTCACAATAAAATGCACTTAACTTTCCACCAGCTTCAAATTCTGTGTTAAGCAATATTTATTTGTTGGTCTTAGCATATTCGGAAGACATTAAACGGTACACCACTGATCCTTATATGGAATGTATTGTTCAGCAATTAAAAGACTTACACGATGGTTTTAATATTTTTTTGTGATGGAAAAGAGATTAATATTTGCTGTTTTTTAACACAAGTTGTTGGTGATAATTTAGGGCTAAATGGAACTCTTGGATATATGGAAAATTTTAGCACTGCTCTATTTGCTTGTGACTTGTGTATGGTGACTCATGATGAGGTGCAAAAAGTATTTTGTGAATATTCTCTTACAATGAGGACACAACAATCATATGAGGAACATATTGAGCAGCTTAAAAATGGTACCATTTCATCTAAAGACTGTGTCATAAGGCAGCCCTCAACTTTAAAAAATTTGAACTATTACCATCCTGCTTGTAATGACTTGGTTGATATAATGCATGATTTATTCGAAGGTGTAATTCCGTTTGAAGTCAAGTTATTTTTGCGCCACATAATTTATAACTTAAAGCTTATTAATCTCCCTGAGCTTAATTGTTGTATTAATACAATGGATTATAATCTGGTTATTAACTCGAAGCCTTGTTTTATAAGTGAGTCACATTTAAAAAGTCACAGCTCATTGCTTTGAAAACAGTCAGCTCAGATGCTGATTTTGTTTTAACATTTGCCATGTATTTTAGCTGATGTTATTGACAAAGTAAATAAGTTAAAATGGTGTTTGTACTAATTGCTAAAACAACTGACAGAAATTATTTTATTGCTAAACTCTGTTCTGTCGCAGGTTTTGTACTTAAAAGATCTTGTATCAGAGCATCATGAGTTATTTAAAATATGTTATCCTGATAAAAGACTTTTATATAAATAGCACAGAATGGTTCACTACGGTACTATAATTGAGAACAGCGGACCATTTTTACATATGAGCGGTTTGAAGCAAAGCATAACTTTTCTAAGCGAAAAAGTAGTCATTTTTGGACAAAAGTAATAAGATGTACTTCACTCTATTAATGATTTTTTAAAATTGAACAAATATATGTTCTTCACAATGTAATTTATTTTATTGGATTTTAGTGACATGTGACATGTCCACATGTATTGTGATCTAACTCTATCGTATTGTTGTTCTCTTGATTCAGAGCAGATATGTTTGAGAGCAAGTGACTTAGCAGATTATAAACCTTTTGATGCTGTTCGTTGTTTAAAACCTACATGTATATACAAGAGCATATTATTTTACGTCACTATTTGTATCATTGCAATGTATTAAAATGATTTTTCATTTTTTAATAATTTGTATATTTTGCTTAATTGTAAATTCTTAAGCAGAAGTTAGAGAAAAGCCTATTATTGAGTTTGCTAAAAATAATAGCAGTTTGTTTATATAAACAAAATAATGCTTTTTTTTGCATATATATTTAATTTAAATTAATTAAAGTGATTAAAATTTAATTCAAATAATTATAAAAAAAAAATTAAAAAATTAAAATATAATTCAATTGAGGAGGCTGAATAAGTGCCAATTTCATAACTGCGAATCTGCATAAGTGCGAAGCAGTTGCAAAGACTGGCATAAGTGCGAACTGGCATAAGTGCGCCGAAAGAATTTGCAAACATTGGCATAAGTGCGAACTGGCATATGTGCGAATCAATTGCAAAAACTGGCATAAGTACGAACTGGCACAAGCGCGAACTGGCATAAGTGCGCCGAAAGAATTTGCAAACATTGGCATAAGTGCGAACTGGCATAAGTGCGAACTGGCATATGTGCGAATCAATTGCAAAAACTGGCATAAGTACGAACTGGCACAAGCGCGAACTGGCATAAGTGCGCCGAAAGAATTTGCAAACATTGGCATAAGTGCGAACTGGCATAAGTGCGAACTGGCATATGTGCGAATCAATTGCAAAAACTGACATAAGTACGAACTGGCACAAGCGCGAACTGGCATAAGTGCGCCGAAAGAATTTGCAAACATTGGCATAAGTGCGAATTGGCATAAGTGCGAACTGGCATAAGTGCGAATTGGCATAAGTGCGAACTTGCCAATTCGCCACTTATGCCAATTTGCACTTATGCCAATTTGCACTTATGCCAATGTTTGCAAATTCTTTCGGCGCACTTATGCTAATTCGCACTTGTGCCAGTTCGCACTTATGCCAGTTTTTGCAGTTGGTTCGCACTTATGCCAGTTCGCACTTATGCCAGTTCGCACTTATGCCAATGTTTGCAAATTTTTTCGGCGCACTTATGCCAGTTCGCGCTTGTGCCAGTTCGCACTTATGCCAGTTTTTGCAATTGTTTCGCATTTATGCCAGTTCGCACTTATGCCAATGTTTGCAAATTCTTTTGGCGCACTTATGCCAGTTCGCGCTTGTGCTAGTTTGCACTTATGCCAGTTTTTGCAAGTGATTCGCACTTATGCCAGTTCGCGCTTGTGCCAGTTCGCACTTATGCCAGTTCGCACTTATGCCAGTCGCACTTATGCAGATTCGCAGTAATGAAATTCGCACTTATTCAGTCGCCCCATTCAATTCAAATAATTTGCTTATATAAACAAAATAAACAAAGTACTTGCTTATATAAACAAAATGTAAAAGTATTTATAACCCACTATAACTTGATCAAAACAACAAATGTATATATATAAATATATATATATATATAAATATGTATATATATATATAAATATGTATATATATATATATATATATATTTATATATATATATATATATATATATAAATTAAATTTATATATATATAAATACATATATAAATATATATAAATATATAAATATATATATATATAATATAAATATATATACATATATATATATATATACATATATATATATATATATATATATATATATATATATATATATATATATATATATATTTATATATATATATATATATATATATATATATATATATATATATATATATATATATATATATATATATATATATATATATATATATATATATATATATATATATATATATATATATATATAGTTCTATAGTTTGTTGCATTTGGGAATTACGGAAGGAAAAAAGTGATTCTTAATAATTTTTTAATAAAATGTTTTGATTTTTAATTTTTTTAATAAAATGTTTTTATTTTTATTTTTTTAACTGTAAATCATGCGCGGAGTGTTGCTACATTGATTATCTTATAGCCTGACTCGCAAGTGAGTGCTGCTATATCGACTGACAAATAGCCTGATTCGCAACGGAGTGCTGCTACATCTACTATCTTTCAGCCTAACCCGCAAGGGAGTGCTGCTACATCGACTGAGGGTTTGGTTGGGGCAGGCAGTCTATCAATTAATAAAATAAAAAATTCCGGTCTTGCATTTTAATTTTTACTTTTTGTCAACAAAATATGGAAATATATATATATATATATATATATATATATATATATATATATATATATATATATATATGATTCTATTACATTTTTATTCCTTAAATAAACAGCTTGAGAAGTAAATATAAACTGCTTTTTTTTTTGTAGAAAAATGATGATGTATTAAAAGATGTACCCTCTGAATAAGTCGGCTGTGTCACCGACATTATCATCGCCAATTCAACCTTCACCTGACGTTTTAAACGAGTCAAGAAAAGTTAAACTAAATGTTTCTACTAATGATGTACAGATTGCCTTAGATTGGATAACATAGACTTAGTAAGTACACCTTAAGTTATTTTTTAAGTGTTTTGTTTATACTTAGTTCATTATTTTAAACAAACGGTAATAAACCAGGATTCCCCTACATTATTTCAGCATCAAATAAATTGCTTTTATAATTTAAAAAAACTAAATTTTCAACTTATACAAATGAAGATCTTCTTTCAAACAGGTAAGCTTGTTTTGGAAGAATATGATTCTACAGGTGCACTTATTAACTCAATAGTCCATAGAGTTGGAAATATGTTGCAAAGCTGCATTCTGGTGGAAAACTTGGAGAGACTATCAGAGACATTCAATTAATGTTTTTCCTTCTATTTTTTACCTCCCCAAGACCGAAGGGGCCACTTCAATTGGGGATTATTATTAGTAGTAGTAAACTTAATATTAGTAGTATTTTTATCTTCACAATTTGTCAATTATAAGTCAAGTTGTCTATGAGGTAATGCAATATAATCAAAAAAATCATATTTTTAGGAAAACTATTATAGCCCATATACAGAGTATGTAATGGGTAATAATAAAAAGAAGGTCACTCCTCATGGCCACATAGAAGAGAGACTGAAAACTATGCGTAAACATCTTGGTGTTCATGTGCAAGCTTATTGAATAAGAGTTATTGTTTTAGTAGAAGAGTTCCAAATGTCAGGTATTTTAATGTTTAGTATATTTTCTCTTTCTTTGTATGATTAAGACATTTACCTAATACTCAGTATTGAAACTAGTTTTCCTAATAAATCATATAAAAAATTAAATAATAAATCTAGCTAAAATAAACATTTCAAATATATCTAAATATCAAAAAATAATTTTTTTTAATTTATTAAATTAAATGTAATTGTTGTAAATATATTTTTTTGTATAGCACCTTTCTCAAAAGAAGAACTAAATATGATTGGAGAGTTAAGATTTGATGACTTAGACTATGAAAGAAAGTTGGACTATATGGAAAAAACTTCACGCTCTCTTCGAAAATGGATTGTAAATTGTAGGCCAACATTTGATGATTTACTCAAAACATTTCCGCCACTAAAAGATCTAGCCCCATACACATCAGAATAAAAATCACCGTATTATCATTAAAACTTTTCGCCAATAAATATTTAAAATTATTTAATCACAAACATTAAATATGTCTTGTAATTCATACAAGATACATCTTGTAATTTTTAGATATTTATTTTTCATTCAGGTTTTGCTGAAGTATTATCAAATTAAAGAAAATTTTACTAACAGTCTTATATTCATATCTTAGTTTCAGAAAGATTTCTGTTGCAATTTCTCAGAAGTGAATGATTTTTTGGCTCATTGGGAGCAAATAACGCCACATGTTATCTCTTGGGACAATATTTGATGGTGAAGCAGATTCTTGCTGAGCTTGATATCCAAGACAACCTTTCTATAGGTATCTAAGTGTTATAATACAATATGGCCAGGTGTATTTGATATGTAAAATCATTCTAATAATTATAAACTGATAAAATGATTTCACTAAAAAAATTATTTGTTTTTTTAATTCATGAATTGAAATGGATTTTGCATTGTTCTTAATCCCCTCTATAATTAAAGTAGCATCAAAGAATAAAAGTTGTGCATCAGCTGCTGAAGTTGTAGAACATTTCATTCGATTTTATCCGGTATATTGGAATAATAGATTTCTATTAGATATAAATTTATACATATTAAGTATAATATATAAATATATATATATTTTTTTCTTATTCACCTCCTCAAGGATGAGAAGGCCACTACAGATGAGGAGGCTACTTAATAGTGGTTATAACCCTCTCTCAACTCTCTAACTCCGAAACATGAACCTTGACGAACAAGGCCGCTGCACTGAGAAACAAGTTGAGCGCAGTAGTACCAAGGACGTGGTGGGTATCGATCTCGGAACCTCTCGCTTATGAAGCAAGCATTTAACCACTACACCACTACCGCATATTAAGTTTGTAGTAATATGCACAATAATATATATTTAATAACTTTACATGTTATTAATATTGTTATACAGAAAAATGCCCCGTTGAGAGTCGGACTTTCAAGGGAAGAGGAAAATATAAATTGTCTGACTTAATGGTTAACAGTTTATAGGATTCTACTGTATGTTTAATCATTAAATTTAGTAAATATATATATATATTTATAATAGTATTAGTTCTAATAGTTCTAAGTTCTAAATACTGTAGTATTAGTTCTAAGTTGTGTGTGCTGATATTTATATTTTGTATCAAAATTATTTTTTTAATATTTTATTTTAATTTCCTTTCTATATCTAAATAGGCATCAACTCTGATGGAAATTGTCATTTTAAGTCTTACTCACAAGCATCCATTAGTCATAACTTTGGGTACTCATTGCAGTGATGACCAAATATTTATTGTTACAGAGTGTCAAGCTATTCCTGTCAACAGATGTATATCTTATGCTGTGGACATCTTAATTTTTTTTTTAATGAACATGGAGTATGCAACATACCGTGTTAGGCTACCAAGATGAAATGCATCTATCGAGAGGAGCCAGTGACTTGTCCCTTTACCTTAAACAAAAACTTAATCGATTTTAAATGCTGAAACAATTATATTTTGATAATAATTTGCTATATTACATTTATATTGCGTAAATTTGTATAAATTATTCTTTTAAATATATTGACTTTCTGAAAATCAAATATCGTTTTAACGTCTTTTTAACCGAGTTAATTTATAATTACAATTTAAAATTTTACTGAATATTTACTTTTTTCAGGCAAAATACCTGAACTACTTCATGCCATATGGAACCAGATGAACATTCAGGTAAAATACCTAAACCTAAACTAGTTCAGGTTCAGGTTTAGGTATTTTACCTGAACCTGAACTGGTTCAGGTTCACGCATAATACCGGAACTGAAATAGTTCAGGTTCAGGTAAAAATCCTGAAGCAGTTCAGGTTCAGGTATTTTACCCAAATGTTCATCTGGTTCCATACGGCAAGAAGTAGTTCAGGTATTTTGCCTGAAATCTCCGTCAATTTACTGGAACTTTTTCAAGAGTGTAGACTTAATCCAATTGTAAACAGTTGATTTTGCATACCCAAGAGCTATAAAATGGTCAGCAGTTTCCTTTTTTTGTTTATCTGGATTATTTTCCCAAAACTTGGAAAAATCATTCTTAATGAGTTCATGTATTGCCATTTTTTTAAAACTGAATAAAAAATTTTTTTTTTTGATGTTATAAAATACAACTTTAACACGGCTTCAAAATGAGACTATTGTCAACCTCCTTGTACATTTCTTTGCAAAGATAACTTAACATTAACTTCAGTCCAAAAACTTATTCACAGCTTGGTAATCTTTAATTTAGAGTTTTGCATACCTCTCTCTAGAAAACTAGTCTCTTGGTACTTTAAAAAGCAGTAATGTAATAAATCAAAATGGCCCGGATTCAAATTTTACTTGTCTCTTTCCTTTTTCTCAAGAATACTTCCCTCCATAAATCTAAAACAAACTTTGGTCACAAAATTATTTGGCAAACATCTGATAAGATTTTTTATTATTAATAATTGGAAACAGAAGTTCCAAGAAAAATAATCTGAAGCTTAAGTTCCATGGCAAAACAATAGCCAAGTGAGCAGCCATAGCAGTAACAATAGTCAAGCCACAGTGCAGTGATTAGCGCGCTTGTCCCAGAAACTAGAAATCTGTGGTTCAACGCTACCTCTGGGCAAGTTTTATTAAATCGGTAAGTAAGGAGTTGTTAACTTCCTTTCAAATGCTCCTCTGCGTAATAAGACCATAAGGACTTCTTGGGGCACCTAAAATAAAATTAAAAAAAAAAAGAAGTGAAAGTCTGTTTTTAAACAGTTGCGTTATGCGTTCCTACTACCTACATACTTAAACAATATTTTAATGCCTTCTTCTTGCTACAGTATTTTAAATTTGACTTTCATCTGGTTCGTATATCTAATTATTACAAATTGGTCAAACTTCAGATGGATATGATAAAATTATGAAAAATACTCTACTCAACAATATTTTTAAATAACTATTCCGGAAAGACTAGCTGCTTTTTATTTTTTTTGGTTATTGCAAACTTAACAGATTTAACATTTTAGAAATTTTCTTTTTTTACATTTCACATTAAAATGATTCAACAATTCAATTACATCTCTATCATTAGAATAAATAGAAGAATTGTTTGAATATAGTAATTAAGATATTAAGTGTTTATTGACTATATAATTTAGCAGGGTTTGATAGCCGGGGCTAGAAAAAAATTTATAATACTTTTTATATCATATACTACTTATTAAATATATTTATATATTTTTTTTTACTAATTCCCTTCCAACAAGGTTGCAAGCAACCACTATTAAGTTATGAGTTACTAGAAAATAGAGGATAGGGTTAAAGTATGAGTAAGCGGTAACTGAAGACTTAAAATTTTGTAAGTTGTATAAGTCAGAAAAACATGAAGATGGGTAAGAGTTATGAGGTTTTGATGTGCAAGAAAAAAATCTGGAGTAAGTTTTTATAGCATGAAAAGACAGGATGCGACTTGCTGAATAAGAAGCTATGCAAGAATGAGTTTTGGTTGATCGAACTAGAGATGATAGCTTGTTTGAGCAGTGACCACGATGGTATTTGTAGAAAAAAGAAAGAAATACAACCTTATGACAATGGGAGAGTTTCTCAAGAAGGTCTATTGCATTGTCAAAAAAATGCATTCTCAGGCAAAGTCTAAGAATGCATTTTTAGACTTTGTCTGAGAGTGAGATTGTTATTATTTGCCAATATAGAAGTACCAATAATAATGCAATAGTTCTTTGCAGTAAATAACTGAGTTTTGTTGTCCAACAAAACTTGTGGATATTAAGTTCAGACTTAAACTCCACAAGCCACTGTTACCCAACCTGTTACAGTATATATATTTAATTATTTACAATAGTGTTTATCTTAGCAATGCACTAACAACCACAAACACATCTATTGTTTATTGTAAAATTTGCAAAAAATAAATAAAAAATTAGCAAAAAAAAATTGCAAGCTGATTTGTCTTTATATTTTTTCAACCAAGCTTTTCTTTGTTTGATTTATTTACTTTGCCAAGTAAACGACTCTTGAATAAACCACAAATCATTGTACAAAAGTTCTGCACTCTTTGTTTGTTTATAGCATAATATTTATAGTTTCTTAATTTCCTCTATTTTTCCAGATGATTTTGTGGCTACAATTGAACTTTTTTGTAAATAAGTATAAATACTTTTTTATCTCTCTTTGTTATTTGATTTTTTACATTAACACTTTAAAATAAAAGAACATAGAGATGACAGACATGGTAAGAAATAATACAACCAAATATAGTCAGAACTATGTTATAGTAGTTATAGCAACCAAATAATGATATATAAAACTGTTTAACAAAATTGTTTAAATTTAATTTATAAAAGTAGCATAAGTAGCGCCACACCACATCATAACCAAAATTTAGTTGATTTAAAATGTAAGTTATACTTTTTTTATGGTAGAAAACCAATTGGTGTTATAATAATTTTTGTTAATGTAAAAGCCTCAAGCTGTTACAGAAAAGAAATCAGATCAAAAATTAGCTGCTAGCTCTAAGCAATCAAAAAGACTTTTTGTCAAGACAAAAGTCGTTAACAAATAGAGCAACTTTAAATATAAGGTTTTTGAAAAGATCGTTATTATAGATAAGAAACAATACAGGAGCAAAGATAGAACCCTTCAGTACCCTTAAAATTACTGGAAATGAAGAATGTTGGCCTTTGAGAATGGTTTTAATACTGCAATTAGAAAGAAATGATATAATAATCTCAAAACCTTTATATCAAGAAACTAATAATAGAGTGAAGACTAAATGTTGGATAGTTGGTTTTCTAGAGTTTTTAAAAATTGGAGCCACTTAATTAGCATTTTGTATTAGTTTAGCAAAAATTGAAGAATTCTGAGAACACTTATTAATTAAGAACTAACTTTAGCATTAGAAGCCAGAGTGATTTGGATGTCTAACAATAAGTTAATTTGTTTAACTGGAATGGCAAGAAGAGTAAGGCCATTAGATTCAAGAGTCTTATTAGAGGAACAGTTCTTTGCAAATAACTCTGCCTTATTTTGGTGAGAATTAATAAGATTAGACCCATGAATTAGAGATTAAATGTTAGAATTATTTAGTTAATGACAGTGTTGAAGACTTTCCAAAAGTCTCTAGAACCTAATATCTGATCAGTTTACTAAATCTTCTATCAGATAAGATACAAGATTTATCAAACTCATAATAAGAGAGCTTAACATCGACAGGATCTTTTTGCATTGACATCTTGCAAAAATAAAGACATTTGTTCTCAAGAGAGTAATTCTTGTAAAAAAGATTAAAAAAAAAAGATTACTGTTTTATATAGCAACTGCACAAGAAGGTAAAAAACATGGATTACAATGCTGCTTAGCTTAAAACTGAAGGGTAGAAATAAAATCTTCCAAACCTGCTTGGATCCAGGAGGTTAGGTAAGAAGCATTTATGCATACATAATATTGATATATATGGGTGTAAAGATATATATTTGCTATTTATTTAGATGCTGGCATTTATCTTATATCTCAATTTCCTTACATATTTATATAAACTTTAATACTTATATGGTGTAGTATTTGCCGAAAATGATCAGATGGATGAGTGGTATGACTCTAACAAGACAACAAAAAGAAGTTTTAAATAGAGAATAGTGAAAAACGCTGTATCAAACAATGTTTGTCAGAGAAGATTAAAGTGATTTGGGTATCAGTATGTAGAGAGGTAGCAGCTTCATGAGAAAATGGTAGTGATGGAAGTAAAAAAACTTGAATAGAGTCCATTACATTTTGTATGAATGAGCTTTAGTTAAGAAAAAGAAGAGATTATATTAAAGAAATAGCATAAAAGGAAAAGGCTAAAGCTTGATGGTGATTATGATGATGATGATAATAAGGATTTTGATGATGATGATGATGATGATGATGATGATGATGATGATGATGATGATGATGATGATGATGATGATGATGATGATGATGATGATGATGATCAACTCTATAACTCCAAAACACAAACCTTGATGAACAAGGCTACTGCACAGAGAAACAAGTTGAGCCCAGGATGTGGTGGGGATCGAACTCAGAACTTCTCGCTTATGAGGCGAGTGCTCTACCACTACACCACTACTGCATATTATGATGATCATGTTAACTATGATGATTTTTATATATAAGTATACATACATATATATATATATATATATATATATATATATATATATATATATATATATATATATATATATATATATATATATATATATATATAATATAACATATTTCGAATTAAAAAAAAAATTTAGGATGTATAAATATATCAAAATATTTTAATTAAAATATTTAGGAGTTAATTAAAAACTCAATTAAAATATTCAGGAGTTGCTCAATGAACTTGATATTATCAGATTTAAGGTTCAAGGTTATTATTTTTTTTATCATTATTAATATTATTTTTTTCCAATATCTTAACTTCCAACAAGGCTGCAAGCAACCACTGTTATAGTTGGAAATTACTGGAAGAGAAAAGATGAAGTTTAAAGAGCAAGATAATGATTAACAGATGACTTAGAAGATTGCATATTATATGAACCATGAAAACAAGATGAAGTAAGCAAATTCTAAAGAACAGATGTTTGAGGAAAAAAACTAGACGAATAAGAATTTTTGGAGCACTTAGGAACAGTCACAGTAAAAGGATAAGACTTAATTGAATGATGAGTAACATGAAAATGAATTTTAGTAGATAGCATTATGGGAGTTAACAGTGTATAGTAACTTAGTAACATAGTGCATAGGAACATAATACAAAAAAACTTTGTTAACTCTCCCAATTTTAATAAGATTTGAAAGGCTTTTTTTTTTTTTGCAACTTTTTATCCATATAAGGATTTAAAAACAGATGCCCTAATACATTTAAAAAATTAAAAATATTGATACTGGAAAAAAATAATTAAATTGCTATTTTCTAAAAAAGATTACTCTCCTTCTTTACCTTCTTTACCAAGTTGTTTAGTAATACATTTACTGCATGGTTTTATAATAAATATTTCAATGAATAAAGACAGCATTTTTAATGGGGTATTATGGTAAAAAGTAGAAAATAAAATATAACAAAAACATTTGCTAAAAATATAATTTTTTTGTACTAAAATGCGGAAAACTTTAAAGTTTAAATTTAATAGTTCAGTAAACTAAATATTGGCAGGTCTGCACAAGGTTCATTTTGAAACAGACCTGTCAAACTTTAGTTTACTGAATTATTAAATTTAAACTATAAAGTTTATTTTCTCCAAACAGTCCAAAAATATTTATATTTTTTAGCAAATATTTTTGCTGTATTTTAATTGCTACTTCTTTTTCTTTATGATGAGTTACAGTATTTAGCAATGCCTAACTATTGTTATCGCTATGTAGCTCTGTTAATGTTATGTCACATTATTATTATTAAACAGTAGTTCAGACAAAAAAAAAAAAAAGAGTTGTGATTAAATTCCCTAGTAGCAAGCAACATTGCTGCAACTTTGGTACAATATTTATCGCAATATTGACTAAATATTATTAACAATATTGCATCAATATAAAATGTCAACTTTTTAAGATATATAGCCAATATTGATTTACAATATTGGTTATATACAAACTGCAATACAATATCAACATATTTTTTTATTGTAACCAATTAAAAAACATTAAAATTGAAAAAAAATATATCCATGACAAGGAATCAAACCCTATCAGCTGTGCCTCATAATTAGACCACAGTTACTTCCACAGCGCTTCACTGTTAATACTCTTTGTATATTAGGAGGCCTTATTTGTATATGCGTACAAATAATGACCTCCTAACAATAAAATATTAAAATAAAAAATATATAAATACGCGCCTCAAAAGAAGAACAGTTAGGCATAAGACAGTAGTTAGATGAGTCTGATTGCTCTCCAGAATTTTTGAAAACAGGGATAACAAATGCCGCGTTCCAGCAGGCTGGAAAACAAGACTCTCATAAGCACATATTAAATAGTTTTGAAAGTATAGAAGACAGCTCCGAGAACACTTCTACAAAACCATAACAGGTATGTTGTCAGACCACAAACTGTAGAAGAGTCTATGTAGGAAATCACTTTAATTACAGAAGATGGAGTAATATGAACGTCAAGCAATGCTTTAACCTGTTTATTGGCTAAATCAGGAAGAATGCAATTAGTGAAATCAAGAGATGATATTGATGAGAGGTTCTTAGCAAAAAATTCAAGTTTGTTTTTAAGAGGTGACAAAATCTGAACCATACAAGAGAAGTGGAATAACAGATTTATCCTTATTATAGATACTCTTAAAGATTCTCCAGAAGTCACAAGAGCCCAATTTTTGAGATAAAATACGAGATTTTATGACCTTAGAATAGCTGGCTTTGGCCTTAGACAAAACATTTTTCAATGGTTTCTAGTAGTAATGTATATACACCTTTGTTTTCTGGATTGATTTGCTGATAGATATGAAAGTAATGGTTACAATTGGAAATTGCAGCAGCACAATGAGAGAATAACCATAGAGAAGAGTGATACTTGACTTGGAATTGGCTAGAGGGAATAAAAGATTTCATACTAGCTCGAATCCAAGAAGTTACGTAAGAAGCACATTTGTTAGCAGGAAGACAAAAGATTCCTACCCAAGGGTCATCTTGAAGACAATTACAGAATGAGTCCCAGTCAGCTTTAAGGTAGTTGTAAAATGTGCGATGATAAGGAGATTCTTATGATGAAGAAGAATGAGATAATAGTTTTAAAATGATCAAGCCGTGATCAGAAGCACCTAAGGGTGAACGTGGAGAAACTGAGCATTGACTAAGATCAGAAACAAGACACAAGTCAAGTAGAAAAGGTAAATGATTCGAGTTGTCTGGAAAGCAAGTTGGAAGGTTGAATATTTGTGTTAGAGATTGAGAAAGACAAAAGTTGTGGGATTTATGATCTGCAGAGTTACTGACACTAGAGTCGAGTCATTCAGCCTAATAAGCATTAAAATCGCCAACACCAAAAATGTTGGCTGAAGGATAAAGAGAAAGAGCCTGGTCAATTTGATCAGAAATAACATTGAAAAGAGTGCAGTCTTGAGATGAAGGAGAGCAATATAAAACTAAGAGAAAGGCAATAAAGTGAAATGGTGCTACATGAAAGCACATAAAAGAAAAGTCTGTGGATTCAAACCTAGTCTCCTGACAAATGAGTGAACTCTTATGAATGTAAATGCCCAGGCCAAGTATGTGACTATTGGAGTCTTTACAAATTAAAGAAAGATAACCATCAAAACTAAGATCACAAGATGAGACAGCTAAACTAAAATTAGTCTCACAAATTTTTGATACTTTAGTCATTTTTAAATTTGGTAAAGAGCTTGACTCAAAGCACAGATAGTGCTCAGTACACTATTTAATAGTCCAGGCAATTGCCTCATTACTACTAATAAACCCTAAGCTGTAACAAAGGGCTCTAAATGTGGCCTTGACAATGCACACCAAATGTACGAACAGGTACATCATCCATGCACAACATGTCACTGTTAGTACTCTGATATTTTAACGCTGTTGATGGAATCAGCCTCTCTGAGAGCTACCACAGAGTTCAGGAAACCTGACTACCAGCCGGCCTCAGAACCATAAAACCATAAAAGATAGATGGCATTAATGTTGTCGTTGTATTGAACTCCTAAATATTTAAATTGAGCTACTCCTAAATATTTTTGTTTATTTCTTAATTAAATCTAATAAAAACAATAATTATAATAAAAACAATAGATTTATTAAAAATAATAATTATAACAAAAATAACAAAAAAAGTTTGAGGGAGATTTTACGGATTAAGCAATGTTATGATTATGATAAATTTTTATCATCAATAGTTTCGATGTTGGATCCAGTCGAGAATAAAATATTTAGTGGTATGTGCTTAGCTAGAGATTTCAATTTAATAAGTTAACATGGAATGAAGGCTACACATGTATAGTGAATGTTTGTTAATGTATATATATGCCAATTTATCATATCATCAATTTATGCTTACTCTCGAAAATAATTTTGTTTTTCAAGCAAGACTTAGTACTGACTAAATCACACAATCACATATACAATATGAGGTCTCTTCCTGCACTTTGCAATACTACCAATCAATATCACCTGTTTAATGAATAGCATCTGTCTACCACCAAAACTATATAAAAACCTTTTTCGAATATGAACTATTATTTTTCAAAATTAAGACTATTAACTAGTGCATAGTAAATACAGTTACTATGCACATAGTAACTATAGTTGCTATGTACTAGTTAATAGTCTTAATTTAGTAACTCCCATAGAAAATTCATCTTTTCATAAACCCCAAAATCTTTTTTTCACCTTTTTATGGCACCTAAAAAAATTTTTTGGCCATACTTTGAAAGTCTTTAAAGTATCTGTAAACAAAATTGCTTCTAGAATTTAAAACTTAAACATCATTTTCTCTTTCAGAGCTATGTTTTTACCTTCAGAACTATTTTTTTTATGCAAACTTAACTAGCAAAAAACTAACACAATAAGTCATTTTGTTTTAATTAACAATTAAGTTCATAAACAATATATTTGAAATATTTATGAATTATAGACAATTATATTTGAGAACAAACTGCATTCAAAAGCAGTAGTAAAGTTTTTGCTTCTTTTTTGACAAGAATTAAACTTGTTTATCTGTGACCTTTCATCAAAGTATGATACTAAAACTACTTGAGATTTTATAATACTGTCTGAGACTAAAATGATTGTGAGAGAATTAATTTAATAAATTAATTTTAGAAAAAATTTAAAAATACCAAAGAAGCGTCATAGATGGAAGCAGCCCTTTGCCGTATTTTTATGGTAAGTACCTTGGTCCCCTAAATAGTAGTGGTCCTCAACCATACTTGAATGATAGGTACCTCTGCCTCCTATATAGTAGTGGCCCTTAGTATGCACTTTTTGATGTCCTTTAAAGAAACTGATAACTATTTTTAAAAGAAATGGTAACTAATACTAAGTTAAATAAATAATTTATACTGCTTGTTTGACAAAATCCTTGTTAGCTTTAATCAGTGAAATTTTATGTTACAGAGTAATGTAAGAATAACTTATTTTTAATTGGTCTAACTTACATTTAAATTACTTACATAAAAAAAAACTTACATTTAAAATTACTCCAAATGTTGGTTGGAGAACAATGCCACTACTATCTGAATAGATTGATTGATGTAAATTCCTTTTTTCAATTATATGTAAAAATACAGCAGCAGTGATAAATGAAGAAATGCCACAAATTGATACAAGAGTCAACAAGAAGAAGAAAAAGTATATATAATTATGTTGACCAATGCAGTTGTTTACCCATGTGCAATGATGATCAAATCTTGCAACACAATGATTACAAATACCTAGAACAATTTAAACAGAATAATAATTTTTTATTTTATTTTGAATAATATTATCTTGAAATTTTAAAAGATTTGTTGCTTCCTTCAGGGGATTCAATTTTCTTTACAAATTTACCATTTCATACAATAACAAAGGGAGCAAACAATAACAAAGGGAGTAAACAATAATAAAGCGTTAAATATTCTTTGAAACTTTACACCTGAATGAAGCGACCAATCATTGTTCATTTTTTTTTTACAAAACAAACAATAGTTGGTTGCCATGCTATTTGTTGCAACGATAATGATACAAGTGGCATCAATGTCTAGCACTTATTTCAACCCCTATTTATATATATATATATATATATATATATATATATATATATATATATATATATATATATATATATATATATATATATATATATATATATATATATATATATATATATATATATATATATATATATATATATATATATATATATATACACATATATATATATACACACACACACATATATATATACATACATACATACATACATACATACATACATACATACATACATACATACATACATACATACATACATACATACATACATACATACATACATACATACATACATACATACATACATACAGTAGCATGCAAAGGTTTAGAAACAGCAACTTTTTTTAGTTTTTACTGTATAACTTTTCACAAACTTTCTCAAATAAGCTGAAACTTTTACTAAATGTGCTTTATATTATTTCAATTTAAAATACAAACCACAAAAGTTGAGAAAACTTAACGGTTAATTAGAATTAAAGTTTGCTTTTGAAAAAGCTTCAGTGTAAAAGTTTAGAAACAGTATCATTTACACAATGAAATCATGTTTTTGTAAACAAATTCTGCAACTAAATCATGTTTTTGTAAACAAAATCCGCAATTAAATCATGTTTTTGTAAACAAAAGCAAAATTAAAGGCCAAAATATTTGTGAAATTTAATAATTTAATTACTTTGAGTTATTTCAGTGAATTATAATTAATTGCCAAAATATCTGTAAAATTGTATAATTCAATTAGCTAGTGATATTTTTAAAAGCATGGGAAAGGCTAAGGAAGTTTCAAAGGAAGTAAAGGATTTAATTATAAAAGCTGTGGGAAATAAAATGACTTACAGGCAGATTTCTGAGCTTTAGAATGTTTCTAAACAAGTAATAAGTCACATCATGGAAAGATTTTGTCTGCATTTTGTTTGAAATCAAACCACGCTCTGAAAGATCTAAAGTTACAACTTAAAAGACTGATAGATTACACTATAGCGCACTAAACCACTAGGCTGCTAAAGATTTTTTTTTAATTATTTATTGTAATTATAATCTTTAAGTTATAATTAGTTAATTATAACTTAAAGTATATTATAACTATTAATAATTTAATAAATATTTGTTAATAATTTTTGGGTTTTTTAAAATTAAAGATACCTTGATCAAAAAAATTTTTTTCGATGAGATTTTTTATTGTAGAAAAGTTGTTAAAAGAAAAGTTTAAAAGATAAAGCTAAAATTTATTTGGCATACCTTGACTACCTTTATCACCTTGACTACCTTTACTACCTTGACTTTTTCTCCAGGTCCTCTTTTACTTAGAGAATAAATATAGTTTTAATGAAAGATTGAAATTTTATTATAGCCTTAAATTTTGAAAAATGCTGGGAGAAACGTCACGCAATTGCTATCTAAGTTAGAGATACTTATGTTAAGTGTTTTTATAATAAATTAGGCAAATCTGTGCATCTAAGGCAGTAAAGAGACAATTTTTTTTCATATAGTAGAAAGAAGTTAACTTCAGACTTTTACTTTTGAAATAAATAAATGGAGCAAAACTTCTAATAAGCTAAGTGAAAAAGTGCGCATATTATTATTTTTTTGCTCTAAGAACATTATTTAAATGTATTATTTTTCTACCACTTACTAAAAAAATATTGAAGTAAGTAATAAGTATAGAAATAAAGGTATGTGTGGAATAAACAAATATATTCTTTTAACAACTTTTTGCCTACTTAAATCAATACAGTTTCAAAAAAAATGAAAAATAAATAAAAGCAGTTATTATTTGTATTGTGCTAAATCAGCAAATAATTGGTACTTTTTTGAACATTTTAAAAACTTTGTTTTGTGTGGCCTTCCTTAAAGATTTGAAATATTATTTCAATTGCTTTAAGTGTTTATTTTTACGTAAATATTTCGAACTACCATCTTAACTAATTTTCTTATATTGACAGTTACCATATAGATATGAAAACAGTTTTTAAATAAATAACATTTGCGTTCCATTCCTACAAATGAATTTAAAAACATTTTCCATCGTCTTGGGACGTTGTTATAAAAACACATCTCTGCCTGTAGGAAAATTATAATTTTGCTGTTTCATAAATCTTATGCATAATACTTAAATTGTACTTTTTTAAAGTAAATGAGATTTTTATCTGAATATTTTTAGGAAAGATTTTTTGATATCAAGGAACCTAATGGAAATTGCAAAAGGAAGGTTTCTCAAGTGAACCAATTTGATTTTAATAATTTGTAAATAAATAATAACATCAGTTGTTTTCTGTTTTTGAAACAAAGTTTTCCAAAATGACCCAAAGAATAATCTAAAATGATGACATGCGAGATATTAATGCAAGTTTATAAAACCTCTTCTCTATCTCGCATGTCATCATCTAAAATGATGACATGCGAGATAGAGAAGAGGTTTTATAAATTTGCATTAAAAGCATTCATAGATTTGGAATCTCAGATTCTCAATTGAAAATGAATTTTAACAAATCAACTGTCCTGCCTATGCATCTAGTTTTAATCACACTTAAGAGCTGTCAACTAGATAATATCTTACCCTGCATCAGTCTGGTCTTAACATAATATTTTTAATTTGGAAAATATGAAAAATATTATCCATTGATTACTTGAACAAGTAAATTTTTTTTTTAATTGTTTTTTTATTTATTCATATTTTTACTATTGTATAAGAGATGTCATAGTTAAAATAGTTTGAGATTATATGACTAATGTCGGAAGTGTACACTCGATTTTTAGATGTTTGAGTTTTGACACTTACAGGCATTGTGCAAGCTCCAAACTATTATATATTCATGCTCGTGTCAAATGAGAACGTTTTGCAAAGAACTGCAGTGAATGGAGCTTGCAGTGAATGGGAAAAAAAAACCCTAACTTTGGGGCCTACCCAGCCCAAAAGGTGGAAGCAATCCCACATTATGGACTGGGTGGGCCACAAAAATAGGGTTATAGGCTGGTACAAATTAAAAAAAAAGTTTTTAAACTTTTAAGTTTAACCCATTTCTATGTATATGTGTGTATTTTTTTTCTCTTTAAGTTTTTAAAGAGAAAAAAAATACACACATATACATAGAAATGGGTTAAAAAGCAGTAAGCAAAGCAACAAAGCGGCAAATAATAGGTATGAAGGATGAATATTTATGGTTGGAAGGATCAATGATCATTAATAGAAAAATAATAAGAAAATTAAAAATTTCGGAGAAGTTTGCCAGATATACACTAAAGATATTTAAAACAACAGGTGGCATCCAAAGCCATGCAGGATCAAAAAAGTTATAAAATACTACAGAACATGAAAATAGTCTTATGTTTTCTCAAGTAAGAGCCAATCAGATGTTAAGTTTTCGTGAACTCACTGACACATTTAACAAAAGCCGTGAAAAACGTATTTCATCAAATACAGTTAGAAACATTTTACTAAGGTGTCTATGCAGGTGTCATTTTACTAAGATGTCATTTTACTAAGGTGAAAACATTTTACTATTGCTGTCTATGCAGCTATTGATGGCCAGAGATCGGCTCACAAATTTTAGGTGGTGTAAGAAGATAATTGGGTCTTTGGAGAAGTAAAATCAAATAATTTTTAGTGATAAAAGTAACTTTGAAATAATAAATAGAAAAAGCAAAGTTTTTGTTAAAAAATTTAAATCAGAAAAGTATAGTAATCACTTTGTTGTACCAAGGTTGCAAAGTGGCGACAGTGTTAATATTTAGGGCTGCTTTAATTTTAACAAACTAGGAGTGTGTAACAACAAATGTATTAGCCTTAGTGATATTAGAATTGGCCAGATGGCCAGAGTTTTTCAAATAGAATGCATATTAAACTTTTTTTGAATATTTTAATATTCCTTCTTTGTTTGTTTTTTCTTTTATAATATATATATATATATATATATATATATATATATATATATATATATATATATATATATATATATATATATATATATATATATAAATATATATATATATATATATATATATATATGTATATATATATATATATATATATATATATATATATATATATATATATATATATATATATAAGCATTAGCGTAAAGCAAAAGCATTAGCTCTCGCTCTCACCCACAATCCCCTAAAGCGGTTTCCGGGAGCAATTTACAGCTCTTGCAAAAGCATTTTTTTTCTCTCTAAAGTATAATTATTATTGCATCTAAAATGAAAAACACAAAGTCAAAAAAATTTAATTAATTGGATAATAAACAGGTTTTTGCAAAAAAAAAATTCATGTCTTAAGAGTTTTTTCACAGCACAACTAATGACTCATATTATGTGTATTTTATTATAACATTAACATTACAAACATATGCTTGTAACAAGTATAAAACCAAACTTTGTATTTAATAAGCAAATTTTGTGTAAATAAACAGATAGCTTGTGCAAAAACCAAAAGCTCTCATAAAAGCAGTTTAGTGGAGTAGCTTGCATGACTCATCATGTTTGTTTTAGGAGAGCTTTTCTCTGCTCTCGCGCTCATTTACTCCCGCCCAGGCCTGTATATATATATATCAGCCCTTGGAATTTGAGTTGGCGTTTGAAAACCCCAACCAAACTGTCATCCTAAAAGTGTTTGAGGTTGGCAAAAAAATTGCCAACCATATTATGTATGTTTTATGTTTTTGGCTTTCTTGCTTCAATGATTGAGGTTTTAAGTGTTAAACAAAGAAGACCTTGACAAAAAGAAGAACAATGATTTCTTCATGACCACTCATATAACATCACTTATAACATCAAAGTGACATGAGAAAATAATACTGTTATTAATTTTTAGGAAAATCAAGAATCGAAAGAATAAGAAGAATAAGAGGACTTCTAGCTGGAGCGGTTTACCTCACTCATGAAGATAAAATGCAAAAAAGCAGTAAAGTGTTTGGAGACATCGGTCAGTCGAAGAGTCATTAATTGACATTCCCAGATCTAACCAAATTGCTGAACGTGCTGTAAGTAACATCACTTATAAAAGACTGGTAAGTAAACAAAAATAAACATTCTTTTATTTATTTACTAATTAGTAATTCAAAATAAAATACATAATGAACAAATGCGTTTTAACAAAGTTTCTCGCTCAAAAATAACAACAACAAAAAAAAGATTTCATATGAGCTTGAAAGTTAATCGCTTGGTTTAGTTAAGTTAATAAAACATTATAAGCTTGTATATTTGATAATTTTTAAAGAGTTTCTCTTAAAAACTAGTAAGGAAGACATACAAACCAACATCTGATAATGGTATCATTGATCATATAGTCTTTTAAAAGAACGAAAAAGTAATTATGCATTACGTGACACTAAAAAGCTGTATTTACCAGAGGATCTTAATTTATCAAAAATGTATGATATGTACAAGGAGTGTTGCCCACAAAATAAAGTTTGTCAAGAAAGCTACAGGTACTTTAATAATGTGTGACTATTTAAGAACATTATTGAATATTATCTAATTTTTTACTTTCTTTTTTTTACCAGGAAAGAATTTGTAGAAAAATATAACATTAGGTTTGGTTATCTACATAAAGATACATGCTCAACATGTGACAAGCTTAATACTATACTTAAAAACCAAAGCAACTCTGTAGAACAACTCATTAAGAGTCGTCAAAAAAAAGAGCTTCACTTGCGGAAAGCAGAGTTGTTTTATGCCAGAAAGAAAGAAGCACATTGTAAGACAAAAACTAGACATGCAGTTCTTGCATTTGACTTTGCAAAAAAAATAGTTGTCCTAGTGTTTCTACAAACAATATTTATTATTGTAGACAGCTTTCTATGTATAAATTTAATAACATTTTACCACAATAGTAATCACATTTGCAGCTTTTTTGTTATTCACATGATGAATTTGATTATTCATTTTTTATACTTTAATGTAGTGAATAATTAACAATTTCGACAAATCATGCTATTGTTCCCGATATGCCGATATGCCATATCACAGTCACATGGAATGAGACTGTGATATGGCATTAGCTAATTAAAAAGTTCCAGCAGAGCTACCAATAAATTGGATGGAAGAATTTTGTATGTGTTGTAAGAAACCTTTACCATTCAAAGTTATTAAGTTGGAGTTAAACATTTTCCTAAATTTTTCTGAACATATTAAATTATTTTACAAAGTCAAATGTCTGGAACCAACATGCCCATTCATGAAACTATTTTTTTCCAAGAATTCCCTATGTTACAATACAGCCTCAGTTAGAATGAACTTTTTGAAAGAATTGCCATATCAAAAGCTTTTGGAAAAAAGAAGCAATTATTACAAAAACCCTTTATGCTTGTACAATGAGAGACTGCCAATCAGCTGTGCCAAGTATGCTGACCTTCAAGTTTTAAAATATTTTTGCATGCCTGATGCCTAGCAGTTTTTTAATGATCTGCCTCACAAAGTCAGTTAGTTGATGATGAATCAATATCAGAGTTTTCTGAACTTGAGTGTAATTAAATTAAAAAACAGGCATAGATTAAAGGAAAAATGGAAATTCATTTTGAATTTTTGGTTAATATTGTTTAAAACAAAAAATATTATAAAAAAATTATATAATAAAACATTATCAAGTTTAGAAATGTAAAACTCAAAAAATACTTCACTTCTAAATTGAATTCTTTACTTACCCCATTTTTTAAAGTTTAAATTTTTCTTATCTTGTTAAAGAGTCAAACATAGGAAAGGTTGCCTCGAGAAAGTTAAAAAGTTTGTCAAAACAAGAATTAGTAGCTAGAAAGGTTAAAAAGTTTGTCAAAATAAGAACTAAATTAATTAAATAAATTTTAATTTTTTAAACATATTACTGAAAAGCAAATAAAATAACTTATCAGCGGAATGTTATGTAAATCTAAAGCGTAAAGTTTTCTTTTGATTTTTCACATGTCCCCTGACTGTGGCTATTGTTCAAAATTGAAAAGATTTTAAGTTTAACTCAAAACAAATGTATTTAAACATATTATAAGCAACATATTGACCGTTATTTCGAATTACAAGGGGAAAACTAGTGATTTCCAAAAGGGACACTCGTTCTAGGATTCAATGCAGCATGTATAATTTACATTCCTAAAAAATACTTTTACACTAATTTATCATGTAATAGATCATACTAATTACAACATACTAATTTACAAACCTAAGATGGAACCGGAAATAAAATAGTAAAATAAGTCTTCAAACTTTATTTTTTTGTTTTCTCAAAATGATAAAAATGTGACATCACTGATTTTCCCCTTGCACCCTTCATATATATATATATATATATATATATATATATATATATATATATATATATATATATATATATATATATATATATATATATATATATATATATATAGACCTATAAAATATCGTCTGGGACTATATATATAGACCTATAAAAAATCCTAGATCCACTCTTGATATTATAATTTACATAATAAATTAACTTAAAATAACTTACTGCAATGCTTCGATCTGGCTGGTTTCTTAATAAGACAAGTTTTACAAATGTCTCCATTGTACATAAAACCATCATATAGATAAGCTTGAGCATAAATAGTTTGATTTTTGTGAGTAATGATACCTGGATTGCCATAATAGCATTTAATGTAAAAAAACAAGTTCACTGCTAAAAGTGCATATGGAGATTTTCCCAAATATGATTCTGAAACATAAGGGAAAGCTGTGAACGTATAAAATAGAAACCCAATGCTTAACAACAAGATATAGCAAACTGGAAGCACATAATTTCTAAAAAACAAATATAAATAGTATAAATACTATGTTATATAATATATAATAGAAATTACCTATGTATGATGGACATTTGTTATTACAAAAATAATTAATAACAAAATTATATTAAATTGTATCTGTATGCATAATTACATAATCATTTAAGCAAAAACATTTTTTATGCATAATTACTTTGATTACTGTTAATTGTGAAATGCTTTTAATGACAAGATTAACGTATTAATGCATTCATTTCATTAAAAAACTCTTAGTTTAAAACTACTGTTTACAAATCAGCAGAAGAATAAAAAAAATGTTAGATGTTGAACTAATAGAATCAAAATTTAAAAATTTTAAGTTTCTTGCTTACCAAGACTAAAGAATTTAAACAATGGTTTATAAGACTTATAGTTATAAGCCATAGTTTAAAAGATCAAGGAAATCTCTAGAATTTAAAATGAAGTTAAAAATATGAACAACATAATCTTTACTTGTAAGTAAAAAAAACAAGACTTAAACACATTAATGTGATAGGACTATTGCCAAGACCACAAGCTATGTGACCTATGACAAGAAATAACATTAAGATTTCCCTAAGGTCACTAAGACATAACAGATAAGAGAATATATAAAATTTAGTAATCTCAAAATGATAGGGTTTAATTAATGACCATTAAAAAACACTTTTTGAAAGTGAGTTCAATCAATGATTGAAAGAACATGTATTCTTATAATAACTTTTCTGGTGAAAAAATGGAAAAGTAATGATGATTGGAAGAAAGATGAATGATTGAAAGAAGAATGAAAAAGTAATAATGATTGAAAGAAAGATGAATGATTGAAAGAAGAATGAAAAAATAATGATGATTGGAAACAACAGTAATTAAAGAAATACAAAGAAGAGCAAAATTCTACATTTTTTAAAATTAAATTCATTTTCATAAAGCTTCAGAGCCACTACAGTTGAAAAGGCATTTAATCATTCCTTCAATTTATTCAATTTATTTGAAACTTTTTCTACTCTGAAGCACAAATCTTGTTAAACAAGGGCATCAGAGAAACATGTTTTTTATTTTCATAGGCTTATGAGTGTTTTATTACTAGGCTACTAATGCATTAGAATTGACATGATCATTGTGAGATATTTATCAATCACATGATTTTATAAATCAAACAATGTTTTCTTGAAAAATAATTTTTTTTAAATTCTGCTTTAAATGTAACCAAAAGTAGAAGAAAATCTGGATTGAAACCACAAAATCCATTCCAAAAATCTTTATTTCTTTTTCAGTTAAATCGTTTAAGATTAACAAGATTTAATTAAGATGAAGTGAAGTCACCTGTTGTATTCTTTTGCTAAACTGCTTCTTAACATCTTAGCTTAGGTGTTAAATTCTTCTGAAAATATTTTCGTTCTCACTAATTTTTTATCTGCATCAGGTCTAAATCAACAGCAATTAGTTTGAGCTTTTGTAATAATTTTTCATCAACTTTCTTTATTCCAAGATTTTTATTAACTTTATTAACAATATTTGTAATATTCTTATCTATTACTGCACTATTTTCTTCACAAATTGTTGTTAAAATGTGTTTTAAACAGCAATCAGCCAGTGTGTTGAAACCTTGTGTGTTGAAACCTTGTGTGCTGAAATCTTAAGCCATTATATGTCAGAATCAACCTTTTGCATTTTGTTTGTTACAGCAGCAAAATAGTTGCTTCTAAAATATTATCAACTTGAACTATCTGATATTTGGATTGGTAAATCTTGGGCTAAACCAAATTGTCAGAAGTATGTGAATAGTAAATCATTGCTGTAACTGTTCCCATCAATACTCATGGACGTAGACCATTTATAAACCAAACCTGAACGGCTGATTAAGTCATTCTTGTGCACAGTAATATTCTGTTAATATATAATAATATTGCATTAATGTCAATTCTATTAAAAAGGTAACCTGAGCATAATAAATAGATCATTTTGATAAACTTGGGATGGTCAACCATTCTGAAAGGTGAATTAGTAACATAAATCATTCTTGTTATCTGCTTATTAATTGCTTTATTTTCAGATTTGGTGGATTTGATAAGATATGAATAGAATCTATTGCTACTGCTAGTTGCGATTGTTAAATAAACACAATAAACTTGCTTCCACTATAGTAGATTGACTAGATTTAGAATTGGTTAGTACACGCTCAGTTGTCTGGTTGATATTTTCTACAGTGTTCTAACAAAAGTGAATGTTGAGGTTACTATGCGAAGTTTCAATGGGGCTGGAGTAAGTAAGCTAGTTGACCTTTGTATTCTACATGCAATAAGTAAAAATAAAAATAAATTTTAAAATTGTAAACTTTCTTAATGTCACATTTAATTTGTCAGAAAACACATCCCAGCAATACAGAAAACCAGGTGATCACCCATTATATATAAACATAAATTCTAACCACACCCTTAGTATGATTAAATCAACACCTAACATGATATCCACCAGTATTAGCAATACTTCATCTAACAAAGAAGTTTTTGATAGAGATACACATTTTTATAACGATGGTTTCGCAGGTAGTGGGTATAATCAAAAAAATACTTTCCAAAAAAACCTCACCTGAACAAAACCAAGATCCATTCTCAATTTTTACTGAATGTAAGAACCAACCAAAAGAATTTTTCCAAAAACACACAATTTTTGCAAAATCTTTGTTCCTATGTTTAATTGCTAACAAACTTCAAAATGTCCCCTGCATGGTATAAATCAAAAAAAAGATTTTCAAATCCCATTCTTATGTGAAAAGTTTCATTTTAGACTAAAAAAAAAAAAATGATTTTCTACTAATTTGTTATTGCTTTGTTCTTTTAAGAACATTGAGCGCTTTATTTTGTAAAATACATTTAAAATTATTAGGCTTCTTATTGTATTTTATTCTGTGTAAATTATTAGGCTCCGTGTTGTATTTTATTCCGTGTAAATTATTAGGCTCCGTGTTGTATTTTAACATTCCGAGTAAAAATTGAAACTAATAATTTCACTTACGTGTTGAAAAACATCCTAATACAAAAATATATACTCTTTTGCTCAATTGAAAAAGTTTTTTTATTTTTTCTTAAAACCAAAAACAAACACAGATGATGTAATTAGTAATAAGCAAGATAATGATAATTACGTATTTAAAACAAAAAATACCCCACCTTTTATACCTGATTTAGAAAATTTTAAAACTGACTTAATTAAAACAGTAAAGTTTAAGCATATAAGTTATGAATTTCAAAAATGTTAAAAAAATTAAATCAAACCATTTTGGTTTTCGCCGATAAAACAAATATTATTTACCAACTCACAACAGAAAACTATGAAAAAATCGCAATAATATTACTCATTCTTATGAGAGAAATCAAAAATTTGGAAATTGCAATTAATTTAGAAGCATAAAGTTTTGTTAAAAAATCAACCTCGAAAACAAAATTATACACTGTGGACCAGAAGGCATATTAGGTTTGATGGAGTGTCACCTGGGATTTTTTTACTGATTAAGTATTGTTTTCATTATACTAATATGATTTAATCATATTTAAAATTAGTTTCACTTGCTAAGAGTGAAAAAATCACAAAACTATGAACCCCTCCCCCAACAACAAAAATGAGGGGGTTGTTAATTTTACATGGCCACAACTCTTGAATGCCAAAGTATTTGTTGATGAAATTTGAAATCTATTGATTAATTTTGATTTAGTTTATGTCAGTAAAAAAGTTTTTATTGAAAACCTATTTAACACAGGTGGGCATGGGATGTCTAAAATTGTGGGTTATATTTGTCCCTTTGCTCCAATCCCACAACATTTTCTAAGGTAGCTTTATTTTACAATATAATAAAATTGAAAAATTTTACAAAGCATAATTTATATAACTATACAATATTATAATCTTTTAATTCCAAAATCAACAACAGCAGTTTTTAATCTATCTCCATAATCTTTATAATCTATATTACGTTTATATCTTTGCCATGTAGGCTTAAACTTTGCATGAATTGCCTCACCACACTGTTCTGCATACTTTGACAAGCTGCATCCTGCATGCTTTACAAAAGGAAAAACATGGCAGCATATAATATGGATTTTCCATGACACTGTTAGTGTCTTTCCGAGTGAAGAAGCTGTCTCTTGTAGGCATAAAAAAGCATCTTTAAACAACACTATTTTGTGTTCTGAGTCAGGATCGAGATTTCTTCCAAAACAAGCTTCTTTTACAGATTTAAAAGCTCTTAAGCTTTGTATTACAGGAAGTAGATAAAGTACTTTAAGTTGCACGTCATGTTGAAGTTCATCAATCAATTTTAAAATTTTATTTGCATTATTACCATCCCAACCAACTCCATGATATCCTCTTTTAATTATATAGTGTTTTTTCAACCACAACTCATAACCATCCCACTCAGTTAAAAGAAACCCTGCCATATATATTAGGCGTTTGTTCAAAATATTATCAAATTCCTTCATGGACGATCGGATAAATCCATTTGATATATATGCTTCATAACAGGAATCAAGATTGTCAATAGTTCTAAGAGTTCCTATATCAAGCGTACATTTGCCACTACACCAAATAATGCATTGGCACATTTTAGATCAAAACCAATATAATAGTTTGCATCCTCAAAATTAAGTTTCTCAAGCTTTAATCTAAGGTTTTCATATTTTTCAGGAATATCTTCAACAATCGCTATAATAAGAACTTTTTGAACGCCACTATTCATAAATTTATTTTCAGATTCTTATTCTTCAAAAACATTCACAACAACTTTAAGGAAGCCTCCTCCACCATCTAAAGAAACTCGTACAAAACCTTCACATGGATTTAAACCTCTTTCTTTGATAATATGCAGGATTAAATCAGAGGGATTTTTAATATATACTAAATCTCTTATGATAGCTTCATTCTGGTTAGAAACAAATTCAATTTGTTCTACGCTATAAAATTCATCTAGTTGTTCTTTAAGATTATCTAGTTTTTGAACTATATTTCCGTCCACAGAGTCTTTTATTTAATCCAGTTCTAATTGTTTTTTAGTTGCATTATCAGAAAGTTCAAGAGAGACTTGCAGTTCCATGACTGTTTGAAGAGAAAGTTGTTTACTGCTTCTGTTACTCTTTAAATTGGGAGCTCCAACTCTAATAGAGATAGGTGTTCCTCTTGTTTTTAGTTTTAAAAATGTCCCTTTTTCTATACATTCGCTCTCCATCTTTGTTTTAATTAGCACTGGCTATTTGTTCTGCATATTCTCCTAATTGTAAACAGTGACCAATTAAGTTGTCTACAGCAGCAGCTTGGGTACACTGATGAGAAATGCCTCGTCCAGTAACAAGAAAACAAATAATGCATACGTTTTCAGCTACCTTCGGTTCACTAAATGTTGGAATAGTGACACCCAAACATGGATCAGAAGATCGCCTTTTGTTGGCCCAATCAATCTAAACCATTTCAGAACAATTCTACAACAACTTAACAATAAATTATACAAAGAGATTTGTTTGTAATAATTTGCTTTAGTTATCTTATATATTAAAATATATGTCTAAATATATATTATAAATAATGGATTGTTGAAATTTATTGCTAACAATTGCATAAACAGGAATAAATGACCACCAATATAGTACATCCACACACACAAATATAACTTTTTTACATAAAATTGAAATAGTATACATATAAATTATATGTATTATAATATAATTAGTATTAGTATAAAAAAATACCTTAGCAACTTGAAGTCCCCATGATCCCCTAGAAGTATGGCCGCTCTTAAAAAGGTATAAATTTCGTTTACAACTACCACATATGACATTAGGAAAACTCATAATATTTTTATCATAACCATCATATATGCAGAGTTTGATAATATCTTGTATTCGGTTGGTGACTTCAGATAGCAACTTACATCTTGAACTTTTTTCAACCCAACACACTGCACAAACCGAATCATGTAAGAAACTGTTTCCAGACATAATATATTTGGTACTTTTATTTAATAAGTATTATTACTTATTGCTAAGAGTAACATCCAGACAATTTTCATTAACGGAGAAGCGCTCTTTGATTTTTTAGCTTATTGAAAAAGTCAAATTTGTAGTCAAGTATACTAAATACGCAACAGTAACATTTTAAAGCAAGTTTAAGTTTTAGTTTAAATGATTATACGGCGAATTAAAAAGGTCTTCTACGTAAAACTTGGTACTCAGTTTAACTTTACTTACTTATTTGCACATTTTGTTTGAAAATTGATTTGACAATTTTATTGTCTTACCAAGTGAAACTAATTTTAACTATGATTAAATCTTTTTACTATAATGATAACAATAACTTATCTGTGAAAAAATCCCAGGTGACACTCCATCAAACCTAAACTCATCTCTGGTCCACAGTGTATATCAACTGCCTTTGCCTAAGCTTTTGTGACGCCTAAAGGTCATAAACTAAATTTTTAAAACAAATTTCCTTGTAGATTATTGGTTCTCTTAAAAAGTGAGATCAGACATGTAACCAAAATTAAATTGGACATTGTTGATAATACTCTTAGAAATAAATTATATTTACAACAGTGGAAAAATACCACTGATGCTATAAATTGTTCTCTTTAATCAAAAATAAAAAAGACTGTACATTTTTTCAAATTGACATAAATGATTTTTACGGCTCATCAACTGCAGATATTTTAGATAAAACAATTGAATTTGCATAAATCCACACAGTTATTCCAGATAAGAAAACTTGTATAATAAAGAAAAAAAAACTCTTTCTTATTAAGTATAAAAAGTATTGTAAAAAATATTGTATTGTTCATAAGTTATGACCATGCAAAATTTCTGACTCCCCTCCCCTCCCCCCCCATCCCCCAAAAAAGAGGGGTTGTAAATTTTTTTAAATCAATTATATAATTAAACAATTAATAAAAACAACTAAATCAAATAATTCAATTTAAATCATGATTTTTATTTGCCAGATTTTAACAATGATTTAAATTGATTTAAATTGAATGATTTAAATCATTTTCAATCATTGTAATTGTTGTTAGGACTCCTGATCCTAACAATTGCTAGTATTCTTCTCTTTTTAGATGACCATTTGATTTACTTTGAGCTTTACAATTTCAGATTACAGACCTGTCAAGCCTCACCCATTTTGCCGGAGTCTCCTGAATTTTGAAGAGCAAATTATCTTCCTTCTACATGTATAAAAAATTGCAAAGACTTCCTCTTTCTTATCAACATGTTTTAACCCAACTAAATTTCAACTGAATGGAACATTAACAAGTATTAAATCATTTCAGATAAACACACCAGAAAATCAACCATACTTTAAATATAATTCATCACCTTGTGTCATTGGAAAAGCTAAAATTGTTATTTGGGAGTATAACCAAGAACATAAAAAATGCAAATAGCTAATGATAAAATGAATTTATGATGATAAAAGTAAATGCTAAATGCTAATTTCAAATACATTCACTTAATCTAATTTTGAAAATACTTTTTTAATGATAAAGATATCTAGTTGGCAAATACCTTGTGGTCAGGCAATATAATAAAGTCATAAAAAGTTTACTCCACCAATTTTGAAAACCTGACAGCTCTGAGATTATGTTATATATATTAACCAACCAGGTTCTTGAAAATTGCAGAACCAATTAAACGATATAATAGTTTTAATCATAATATAATAGTTTTAATCATAAATAAAACCAAATTAACCAAAAGTAACTTTATTCACCTCTGATATAATAAATACTCAAAAAAACATTTAATCCATGTTGGAAAGAAGACGCAACCATTTTGAAATTTTGCAAAGAAAAACTAAAAAAAAAACATTTTTTAAATCAAAATACATAAAACTACTATTAAATAAATTTAAATATTAAATAATAATAAAATATAAATAAAACAAGAAATTATTATGTTTAATTAAAAACACAAATTATTTCAGTACAAAGTGATCAAAATTAAGAAATACAAAATTAAACTTTGTATTTCTTGAACAAGAGTTTAAGAAATACAAAGATTAAATTGTTTGCTTGTTACGCTTAAAAAAATTGGCTCAGTAAAGAATTCAGCAAGTTGTTTACAAATTATTAAAGGTAGTTTAATAAAAAAAAAAATTTTAATAAAAGTTTGGTCAGTGTTGAGGTTTTTATCAATGATTGGTTAAAATAGCTAGAAACAAATTTTTTTTAATTTTAAACTCTCTTTCAAACAAAAATAAACTTTAAGTTATAAATTTCTTTAAATTTTCTAGACACAAATAAAAATAATAAACAGCAATATTTATGAAAAAAGAAAACCTTTACTGAATTCGCCAATATTAACAATATTTAACTTCAACAAAACTCAGTTATTTATTGCAAACAACTATTGCAATACTGTCGACATTCCTATATCGAAGAATGGTAACACACTCACTGAGTTATATTCTTTATGTCTTCTTAGATTATCATTCACTACTGATCTCTCATGGAAACCATATATACAACCAATTGCTAAGTTAGGATTTGCTAAGGTTGCTTTTCTTTAACGTGCTCACCATTTTCTTACTCCTGATTTCATTCTGTACCCCTAAAAATCTTTTATTAATCCCTTTATGGAATACTGTTGTCATACTTGAGCTGGTTCTTCGAATGATGCTCTTTCTCTTTTAGACAAGGACAAGGCTTTATTTGCTAAGCTTGAGCCTCTCTTCCATCGTTGTAAAATTGCATCTCTTTCTCTTTTCTACAAATACTATCATGGTCACTATCATCTCTAGTTCCATCAACCAAAACTCATTCTTACATGACTCATCATTCAGCAAAGCCTCATTCTTTTACTTTATCTGTCCCTGCATACTCTGAAAACTTTAATTTGTCTAATTTTTTCCCCGCACTTTACCCTTTAGAACTCTCTCCTATCTTCCTGCTTTCCTGAATCATACAACCCACAACTTTTAAAGTCTCCTGTCAATCGTTTCCTAGTACTTTAATTCTTTTCTTTGTTTTCTAGAAACTCCCAACTTAAGGCTGCTTGTAGCCTTGTTGAAAGGCTGCTTGTAGCCTTGTTGGGAGTGAATCAGAATAAAAAAGAAAACAGTGTAAGCAACAACTGACCCAATAACAATTCCATTTGACTACAAATTTTACTCTTTTTTCATTGTTTAAAGTTACATTTAAACTTTGTTTTACTTTTAAAAATTGTTTAAACTTTGTTTTAAGTTTAAAGTTTTATCTTTTTGTTTTAAGTGTTAAGGCTTTTTAAAAATTTTGCATGTCTATAAACATTTTTATAACTTTATTTTTATAACTGTTTCAAGTAACTTAAGTTTTAAGTTACTTGAAAAAGAAAAGTAACTGTTTAAACGACTTAAGTACTTAAGTGAATTCATATTACTTAAGTAAAATCACATAAATATTGGTCAAATGAAATAAACAAAAAAATTTTTTTAAATTTTTATTAAAGTAGACCAATTTTCAATTTTGTATACAGCTACTCTAAAAGTTAAGTAATAACATTTTTTTAGTTCAACATTTGACAATATTTCAGTTTTTGTTTTACCATTCAATTTCAACTTTGTCAACTTCAATTGGACATGCTTAATACTTTGCCAGTTGTCACAAAAAAAAATTTTTTTTTTTTTGATTTATTTCTATTAAATTTGCCTTGAGTTGAATAAATTACGCAACGCTAAATTTCACTAATAAACAAAATTAAAAAGATCAAAAGTTTTCCCACGCAGAGCCTTAAGTTGAATAAAAAATCAAAATATCCAGTTGAATAAAAATCACCACAATCAAGATCTCCTAAATCTTTTTTTTAAATAAATTTAGAGTTGCATAATTTACAGACGATCCCTTATATATTATTTTTATTTATCTAGTTTTGCTTTTACATATATTTCTAGTAATATGTAAAAAAAAAAGTAAAAAATGGAAAGTGAATGGGTGGAGCTTTCATAATAAAAACTATATGAAATTCATGTATTAAACATGTATTAAATTTAATAACAGATTAAATTTAATAACAGAAACATGTATTAAATTTAATAACAGATCAAAATATTGTTCTCTAAATAATAAGGCAAAACAAGCAACAACAACATAACTTAACCATTTTGAAAAAGTAGAAAAGTTGATAAAAAAGATAAAAAAGGAGTTTCTTACTATGCTTTATCATCAGAATCTTTAAGTTCAAATTCAAGACTTTGGAACAATCAAAAGCCAACTTTCGATTGATACCAGTTTTTTCAAGAAAGACTCTTTGGAACTTTTTTTAGATCAAATGGTTGCTGTTGATCTTATTCTCATTTATAAAGTTTTGAAAAATATTATACTTATAAAGTGTTAAAAGTATTGAAATAGTTTGTGTTTTTAATTAGACATAATTAAAATAGTTATGCATAATTATTGTTTTAATTATATTTTATTATTATTTAATATTTAAATTTATTTAATAGTAGTTTTAAATATTTTGATTTAAATATTGATACATAAAGGAACGGCTGCTCAGGGTCTTTAAAGTTCAAGTTCAAGGCAAGCTACAACTTCAATGTTTTTAGAACACAAAAAAGATAGTCTTAAATTAATTGAAACAAAGCTTAACAATTTTGAGTTAAACCTTAATAGTTATATTTTTAGAATAGTTACAGATGGAACCCGTGTAATAAAAAAAAATGGAAGATTGTCTCAAATAACTCATCACATGCCTTTTTCATGGGATTCATGTGACAGTAGTTAATGCACTTTATCAAAAGAGGCATCCATAATGTAGGTATGCAGTAAAACCACTGATTTAGGACCCCTCCCCCTTTTGAATACCTTTATACTTTAAACAACTTTTTCCCCACCCCTCCACAGCATACTTATACATTTTTATTACAAAATCAATCTGCCTTCCCCAATGCATAAATTTTTCAAAACATTAAAAACAAAATAACAAAATTTAGTTAACTTGAGATACCATTGTTAAATAACGTGATTACTTAGACATGTGGGTTAACACTATCTAAGGTTACCTTGACATGTGGGTAACATTGACATATGTTAGATTTAATGTTTTTACCAGTCACTCATTGACTACTATTCAAATTACTTTAACAGATGCTAAAGCCAGATGTTGAATGAATAAATGTAACTATTTTATTCTGCATAATAGTAAGTATAAATAACAACATAATACAGCAAGCATAAACAGGGTTAGGGTTTAATTTATAAGGTTAGGGTTCATTTAGTAAGTATAAATAACAACATAATACAGCGGGCATAAACAGGGTTAGGGTTAGGGTTAGGGATAATTTATAGGGTTAGGGTTAGGGTTAGGGTTAACTAATCTCTAGTTTTTTTGTTACAGAACAACTTTAGTTAAAAGATTAGTAATATCATTTTCTATGTTTTTTTGATGTTGTTTCTAAATACTAAGCATTTAAGATTTTTTTGTAGCTTTTTTTTTTTTAAACACGTATTTCAGTTTTGGGGTAACATTGACAGGAATGCCGAGCGACCATGAATCATGAATCATTAGCCATGAATCAAGCAAAAATTGGCAGAATGCTTACATCTGATGAATTATTTATGATTACATGAAATGGAATCAAACAAGGTTATCCCTAAATTAAAAGTTAACCTTAAAAAAAATGCGTGTTGTATGCGTGTGTAAAAAAATAAAAAAAAGTCAGGAGGAGGCGGGTCTCGAACCACAGACATTCCAGTCAAGGCCTTATCCAAATAAGCTAAATGTGCGTATAAGTAGGAAACAAATAATATGCTTATTTTTAAAATTATTATTATTTTTTTCCATATAAAAAATAAACTTAATTAAAATTAACTAAATTAATTGACTTATTGCAAAAGAAATTATTGAATGTTATATTGTCATCAAGCTAGAGTATGCATGCAAAATTTGAAGAAAATCTATTATCAGGAAGTGACTCAAAATTAATTGCAAGATTTGATGTACACAGACAAACAGAGACAAGGAGTTAATAAAAGCATTGCAGAAAGTTGAAATCCACACATTTGGAGTTTTAAATAATTTCACTTTTTTTGAAACCTAACAAGACATACTTTGGAAAACTTATTTTTGGAAGCATTATATAAGCATACACAATGTGAATAATTTTACTTTAACCACACTTGAACACCTGTAAAAGCGTCTTATTAACATATTTGTTTGAGTATATAGATTTATTTATCTTTTTTTATATCCATGTTTTGTTCTAACAATGCTGCATAATACACCAGTATTATGTAACATTGTTAGAACAAAACATCAGAAACAAAAGATAAAAAAAAAATTATCTCTTTGTAATTAAAACAAACACAATTACAAAAATTACAATGCTGAAAGATTTTGTCAGAGTCAGACATTAAGTTATTAAGATATTGAGTTATTATGTTGTAAAGTAAAAAAACAAATTAATAGTTTGACAGTTTTTAGAAAAGTTTTTTATCATAAACTCACATACTTTTTTATATATTTAAGTAGACACTATCAGAACTAAAACTAAATGGTATTCTTCAATTAATAATATTTTATTTAGTATTCAATATAACATTTTCAATATTACTATTTCATAGTAATTTTTACAACCTTTTACAGCTGCTAATTTTTAAAACAAAAATGTAGGCTGGCGCTAGTACATGTTTCAAATGTGTTCTCTGAATTTGTTTGTCAAATCTAGAACCAAAATTTTACCTCTCACAATGTAAGTTATACTAATTATGGCACAAACTATACTAATGTCAATGTTAGCCCATATAGAGGGTAACATTGACAGTTGAACGCTAACACCAAAAACAATTATCTATCAATAAAATTAATTAATGTCTAATTAATTGTGTCTAATTAATTGTGTCAATGTTAAACCACTTTACATTAAATTTCAATAATAATGCTACCCCTCATGATGTAACTTTAGCATTTACAGCATTAAACATACTACTGTCAATATTAACCCAAATAGGGGGGGGGGTAATATTAACAGTTGAACCTCAGCAACAAAATTAATTATTTATCAATAATATTAGAACTAATCAATTATAAAATAATTCTTAAAATTTTTATTAAAATAATCCTTCATCAGTTTATGGCAGCAATATCATTGGTAAACACATAGAAATATTGCATACCAAATTTAGTTTGTCACAGCTAAAAAAAAATTACTTTCAAGATGCAACCAAAATATTTACATACTCGCTGTCTTTAACACCCCCTCCCCTCCATGTATGCATTTGTACATTTTTGGGTAATACCACCTCCTTCCATACCTGCGTACATACTTGCATACTGCATACACACTCCAGCATCTGCATCTGTATCTAAAATGATTTCCTGCCTAGACTCTTCTACAGCTTGTAGCCCAGACAACATACCTGTTATTGTCTTGCAGAAGTGTTCTCCGGAGCTGTCATCTATACTCTCAAAACTATTCAACAAGTGCTTATCAGAGTCTTGTTTTCCAGCCTGCTGGAAAGCCGCATCTGTTATCCCTATCTTCAAAAATTCTGGGGAGCGATCTGATTCGTCTAACTACCGTCCCATAAGTCTTCTTCCTATCATAAAAAGGTTTTTGAATCTTTAATTAACAAACACTTAGTTTCTCATCTTGAATCTAATAACTTACTTTCTGACCATCAATATGGATTTCGATCTTCTCGTTCTACAGCTGATTTGCTAACAGTAATAACTGACAGGTTTTACCATGCATTAGATGGAGGTGGAGAGGTTAAGGCCATCGCTCTTGACATTTCAAAAGCGATTGATAAAGTTTGGCATGCTGGTCTTCTCCATAAGCTTTCTTCTTATGGTGTATCCGGCAACATCTTTAAGATCATTGAATCCTTCCTTTCCAATCATAGCATAAAAGTTGTCCTTGATGGACAACACTCTTCTTCTTATTCTAAAACTTCAGGGGTTCCTCAAGGTTCTATCCTTGGCTCTATACTCTTTTTAATTTACATTAACGATCTTCCAGATATTCTCACATCTAAGGTGGCATTGTTTGCTGATAATACTACCATTTATTGTTGTCGTGATAAGAAACCAACACCCTCTGATTGCTTGGAGGGGGCATTTGAGCTTGAAAAGGATCTCACTTCTGCTACAGCATGGGGCTCACAGTGGCTGGTGAACTTTAATTCAGATAAAACTCAATTTTTTTCAGCCAATCGTTATCGTAATAATTTAGATCTTCCTATATTTATGAACGGTGATGTACTCGATGAGTCACCTACTCTTCATCTTCTAGGATTAACTCTTACTTCCAATCGTTCTTGGAAACCATATATCAAATCGGTTGCAAAATTAGCATCTGCTTAGGTTGCATCTCTTTATCGACCTTGCCACTTTCTTACTCTGGATTCTATTCTCTATCTCTATAAATCTCAAATCCGGCCTTGTATGGAATACTGTCGCCATATCTGGGGTGGATCTTCTAATGATGCCCTTTCTCTTTTAGACAAGGTGCAAAAACGCATTGTAAACATAGTTGGACCTGCTCTTGCAGCCAACCTTCAACCATTATCACATCGTCGTAATGTTGCTTCTCTTTCTCTTTTCTACAAATACTATAATGGGCACTGCTCTAAAGAGCTAGCGTCTCTTGTGCCATCTACTAAAATTCATTCTCGTGTTACTCGTCATTCAATTAATTGTCATCCTTTTTCTGTGACTGTTCCTAAGTGCTCCAAAAACGCTTATTCGTCTAGTTTTTTTCCTTGAACATCAGTTCTTTGGAATTCGCTTCCTTTATCTTGCTTTCCTGATTCATATAATTTGCAATCTTTTAAATCAACCGTCAAACGTTATTTTGCTCTACAATCTTCATCTTTTTTTTTACAGTAACTTCCAACTTTAATTAGTGGCTGCTTCCAGCCTTGTTGGAAGCGAAGATGTTTAAAAAAAAAAAAAATTTTATGGAAGATCCCAAAAAGCAAACAATCTAGTAGAAGATAAAGATTTTTGCTATTATAACTAAGAAGAGAATACTGAAAAAGTTGATGATAATGATAATGAAGCTAACAATCAAACTATCAATTGGGAAAAATTACTACTTGACAAAAAAGCTGTTAAACTATGTGAGCTTGATGTTAGTTAATAGGAACTAAAACCATCTTTGAAAAAGTTCAAAAATTGCAAGATTTTTTAAAAGTTCATCTCTAAGAAATGATGACCTTCATTGCTTTTGTCTTTAGTTAGAGAAACAGTTGGAAAATGTTGGAATTTTAAATTGACTGAAATGATTTTAAGATTTCTACAAATGTAACCAGCAGTTAGAAGATCATTAGAGCATTTTAATGCATCGGGAATGCTACCAACTTACAAAAAGATTAAAACTGCTAGATACTTGGAGATTTTTTAGAACTATTGAAGCTAGTAATCCCTTTGTAAAAGAGATATGACTCTTTTTAGAGCTAGAAAAAATTTGTAAATTATTTCTAACAAAATTAAAAGATCAAGATACAACAATAAGGTAAACTGGGGTGACTTTGACTGTGGATAAGACTTTTGCCCAGTCAGAATTTTTTGTTTCAAAACAGTTTATATTTATTACCCTAAGTTATATTGGTTAACTTTATGTGGCAAATCAGAGGAAATTTATAAGTCATTTAGTCTAACCTATTTATAATTTATAAGTCTTCATAAATTCTTAAAAATAGCACTTAAGTACAAGCATCTAAAATCTGTATTATTTTAGTTGTGCAAATTTTTACATCCATAGCAGTATCTATTAGAGGTATATCACTGAAATATGCACTGAATTAATTTTAAATTATCATTATTTGATTTTATATTGTTTTGGAAACTAACCCCAACCATGAAGGTTTAAACCTTTTTTTGTAGCTAAGGCTAAAAAAAATGGGGTGACTCTAGCCCAGGCAGAAGTCACTAAGTGTGGCAAAAAAATATTTTTCGAAATAAGTTTTAATGATTATTTATAATTATTAGGTTTATGTGGTGTAATGATAAAAATTGGGATTTTGTGTTAGCAGTACCAAATCTATATGAATATTTATTTAGTTTTTTGGGAAAATATTTCAGTTCTTAGTTTAAATATGCTTGAAATTATTTACTAAATCATGAAAGCAGCAAGCCTGTTACTTGTAATTTTGAACAGGTACATAAACATGAAAAGTTTAAAAATAGTCAAAACAAAAATTATACAGAATAATTTTAAAAACGCACATCTCAAAAAACATGATGGCTATTATTTAGATCTACAATAAAAAAATATTATAATACAAAAAAATTAAATATAAAAATTTAAGACTTAGGCAAAATAAACTGTTCTGCTTTCCTATTTTTTCTCAGCTTTCCTGTAAAATCATGACTTAAAGTGTCACAAAATATATTTAGAAAAAATCATAATTTGTTGACTTTTTATGTCACAAAATCTTTTTTAAAACTTTATTTTTGTAAATATATTTTTTTATACCTAAACATTTTTTTTTTTTTTTTTTTTTTTTTTTTAAACATCTTTGCTTCCAACAAGGCTGCAAGCAGCCACTAATTAAAGTTGGAAGTTACTGAAAGAGAAAAGATGAAAATTGTAGAGCAAGATAACGATTGACGGACGACTTAAAAGATTGCAAATTATATGAATCAGGAAAGCAAGATGAAGGAAGCGAATTCCAAAGAGCTGATGTTCGAGGAAAAAAACTAGACGAATAAGCGTTTTTGGAGCACTTAGGAACAGTCACAGAAAAAGGATGACACTTAATTGAATGACGAGTAACACGAGAATGAATTATAGTAGATGGCACAAGAGACGCTAGCTCTTTAGAGCAGCGCCCGTTATAGTATTTGTAGAAAAGAGAAAGAGAAGCAACATTACGACAATGTGATAATGGTTGAAGGTTGGCTGCAAGAGCAGGTCCAACTATGTTTACAATGCGTTTTTGCACCTTGTCTAAAAGAGAAAGGACATCATTAGAAGATCCGCCCCAGATATGGCAACAGTATTCCATACAAGGCCGGATTTGAGATTTATAGAGATAGAGAATAGAATCCGAAGTAAGAAAGTGACGAGCTCGATAAAGAGATGCAACCTTAGCAGATGCTAATTTTGCAACTGATTTGATATATGGTTGCTTATTATACCTAAACATTGTATAGTTGCTTATTATACCTAAACATTGCTTATTAAATCTATGCATCTTTTAGCCTCTTTTCATTGGGTTGTGAAAAAAAACACGTGGGCTCCACATGTTAAGTCACCTTAACACGTGGAGCCCACCATTTAATATTTTTTATCAACCTTTTCGCTTCCAACAAGGCTGCAAGCAACCGCTATTAGAGTTGGAAGAGAAAATGAAGTTTATAGAGCAAGATAACGATTGACAGATGACTTAAAAGATTGCAAATTATATGAATCAGGAAAGCAAGATGAAGGAATGAATTCCAAAGAACTAATGTTCGAATGTTTAAACAATAATTTAAGTGATTTATATTCTATTGTGGTGTGTAAAGGAACCTTTACAAAAAAACAACTTCACCATTACCTAGCCAATATTCCATTTTTAATATTGAAAAAAGCTTCACAATGTTTTGGATCACTAAAAAAGTTTCCTCAAACACTCAATAATTAAGGAAATAATTTTTGTGGTATTCATGCACTAGATGTTAAGTTGCAAAATTGGCCAAAGCCCTTTTTTTTGAGTGAATAATAAAAAAAATTTCCCATCTTCTCTCCATCTTCATGTTTTCCTGACTCATACAATCTACAACTTTTCAAATCTTCTGTTAATCCTTGCTCTTGAACTTTATTTTTTACTTTCTAGTAACTCCCAACTTAATAGTGGTTGCTTGCCCTCTAAATCTGCTAATCTTGCTCCCCCCCCCCTTATTGCATCGTGTGGGGTAGCCTAGCCACAATTCTGGCTCATCCATATGGTGGTACTAGAAAGAAAAAAATAATAACCAAGTTGTAAATATTTCTACCTTTTTGTGTTGGAAAAAGATTTTTTACCTCCCATTATTTTAGATTGATCATAGTTTACAAAATTATACAGAAAAACTTCCAGAAAAGACTTATAAGATTATAAATAACTTTTGTAGAATTTATTTTTTTACTCTAAATTTTTTATAGCTGATATATTAATATAAAAATTTCGAAAATAATCACCATTTTATAAAAAAATATTGTTTTAGATTTTACAGCCTAGAAAATGATATTTTAAAACTAAAACTAAAATTATTCACAATGTGAATAATTTTACTTTAACCACACTTGAACACCTGTAAAAGCGTCTTATTAAC
>NC_088927.1:6557500-6580000 GCF_038396675.1 Hydra vulgaris
AACGAAGTTATTCCAAGGTTAGCAAATTTCAGCATTTTACTCGTTAGCATTAAAATAAATCGTAAGTATTTTTATTTTTATCGCCATAAAAAATTGTTCATAGAGAATTTGAGCACAAATAAATATATACACACACAAATATATATATATATATATATGTATATATATATATATATATATATATATATATATATATATATATATATATATATATATATATATCCACAATTAATACTGCAATTTGAGACCCCGAGCGGAATTCTTCCTCCCCCTCCCCCTACTTCTCCAGAAAATATATATTTATATTAGTTTTGGAGAAGAGTGTATTTAATTGTGTTTTAAACTTTTAAACACTTTGCTTCTTGCAAAAATACTTTTTTCTTTTTAATCTTATTTTCAAAACAGCAGAAACAAAAATTTCACCGCTCTCTTCAAAAAAATTTTGCCAAATTTTTGAAATCGTTCAAATAACTGTGTTTTATTTATGCTATTATCATGCTATTATACTTAATTAACATTTTGTTCAAGACAACGCAGATACTTGAGAAATTCAAAACTTATTAAAAAAGATACTTTATTGTCATTTACTATTAAATATTTTCGTCTAATTTTTGAAAAGTATCCAACTCGTTTAAATACATCAACGCAATATTTGTAAAACTTCAAACGGATAAACATTTAACGCATCTTTCGTCTTGTTTAAAGTATTTAAGCTGATTGCACTTTCTCTTATCCTAAAATTAACTGATAGTTTGTGTTTAGTGACTTTGCTACAAACAAGTTAAATTATCAACTCAAGTAAAATTCAAGAAATGTTTCAAAGTATTATACCTTTAAAGCAAACTGGAATTTTTCCTACCTTCAAGCGTATGATTACTGCATCAGCTTTTTAAATTTATTTTTCCATATTTAAAGAGAATAACTCAACAGGGTTTTTTTTTAGGGTATTTCAATAATCAGGGCATTTCAATAACCGGTCATTTCTTTTAAGAACGTGTAAAGATCTAAATTAAAAAGACCTAAATTAAAAAGTTTATTAGTGGGAACCCCTGGCTTAATTTGAACGAGTTTCAAAATTTAGTTATGTTTCTAGAATTTCTTACACAATTAAATGTTTTTTTTCTTTCAGTAATTTCATGGGTTTTAATAAGATTTTTAAAACTAAGATAATTTTTTTAATGAACTTAATTTACATGAAAAACTCAATATTTTTTTAGCCGAATTTTTTGATTCGTCTTTGCGCACTTATCAAAATAAATTTATATTTATGACTTTCTTTAATACTTTAAGAAAATATTTTCAGTTGTTTTTCTAGCAGTAAAGGCCTGTAAACGAGTTGTTATATGTCGATATGCATCACCCTACAAGTTGTTCATTATAACTCACCTCTATAGTTCTAACGTTGAAGAAATATAATCTTAAAAAAAAGGACACTAATTATGCTCTTGATAAAAAACTATTAAATTTGAAACTTTTCAAAGTAAGAAATCTGACCAGCAAATCGTAAAAAGGTTTATTTCCACTTGGTTCGTTGTTCATGTTGTACTTTGCTCTAATAGTTATTCTTAAACCATTATTTGTTAAGGTGCCTAGATTAAACTTATTTTTTTTAGATTAAACTTATTTTTTTTAGATTAAACTTATTTTTTTTAGATTAAACTTATTTTTTTTAGATTAAACTTATTTTAGATAAAATAGCAATAACAAAGTTTGTTTAAGAAAAATATTAAGGATTATAAAGACAAATTATTTTTGAAATTGAGATATAATCAGTTTTAAAAAATGCAAAAGTTTAGGCTTTTTTATTTTGGCTTCTAGCAAAATGTCAATTATGATTAATTAATATACTTTTGTGATTAGCAATATTTTTACCGTTTCATATATATATATAAATAAATATAATGTATAATATTATATTACATTTATATTATATAAACATTTTATATTTATATTATATAAGTAAAGATGATATAATATATATACAAATATATATATATATATATATATATATATATATATATATATATATATATATATATATATATATATATATATATATATATATATATATATATATATATATATATATATATATATATATATATATAGTAGTCGTGGTGCAGTGGTTGCGCACTTGCCTTAGAAACAAAGGATCAGTAGTTCGAACCCCACCTCCCCTTTAACAAAAGTTAAAGAAATGATTTTAATTTTAATGTTATTTGTTTAATTTAACCCTTTAAAATTATTTTCAAAAAAGATGTTTCAAAATCTAGTAAATCTAACTTAGTAAGTCCATATTAAGTTAATTCCATTTTGATTCAGCCTTTAAATTTTCCAATGTGAAGTTTGAGACAAGGTCTTGTTTTCTATTCAAAATATAAAGAAAATCTTTTCAAAAAAACGATTGACTGTATTAAAGTTGGTTAGAGATTATTTCAAGACGGGTTATGGGAAGTTATTCTCTAAAATTTTTGGTAGGATTTTTTGAGAAATTTTATTATAGTAACATTAAAATGTGGCTAGAGATAAGACACTCTTAGCCTTAAACATAAATAGTATCATTTGGTAAATGATTATGAATAACTAAAGACTCAAGTTCACAAAAGAGATTTGCAATATGCATTATCTTTTACCGTTCCTTCACATACAGTTTCCTTTTTTCCCGTTTTTTTTCATACAATTAAGTAAAATATATTTTTAATTCATATAAGTTTTGAGATTTGTGGCCTCTTTTGATTATTTTTAATTCTTTTTAAATAGTATGTGTTTAAAATAATGACAAGCATAGAGAAACGTAAAAGCAAATGCGAGTTTCCAACGGCGCCACAACCAAAATCTATTCTCAGACCAAAGCAATGGAATGATCAAGTTGAGGAAGGTAATATTTACTTTAATATAATAAATTTACATTTATACTAGTTTTATCTAGTTTGTGGTGGGAATAAAATATATTATATGGTGGTGGTGTAGTGGAATAGCGTTTCATAACAACCAAATAGATGTTTGAACACACCACGTCGATGGATGTACCATGCTTAACTTGTTTCTCCGCATAGCAGCTTTAGTTGTCAAGATTTATGTTTCAAATATTATTTTTGTTTTACTCAACAAAAGCAACCAGACTACCTTATATAGTTAGAATATCGCAGTAGTTGGAGTTAATGATTAAAAAAAAAGCTTTAGGGCGCGAGCCTTTAGATGATTTTCTTAAAAAGCTAGTGGAAAGACTAATATTGTAAATAACATTTTAGGCATTATTTTTTTTGGTTGTTTTTAAATTACGTTTTTATATATTATATTGTAAAAAAAATAACTACTACCTAAAATAACTTACCATTAGTGCCCCAAAATTATAAAAAAAATTTCACAAGATAAAACCAAAAAAAAAAAAAAAAAACTCTTTAAATTTGCACAAAAGCCCCGAAATATTCAAATAGCCCGCTAAATTGCTGGCCCATTCCTAATGATTAGCAGCAAAAGTTGGGAGGGGGGTTCAGAAAGCTTAGACACGGCTCTATTGCTACTACTACTACTACTACTACTACTACTACTACTACTACTACTACTACTACTACTACTACTACTACTAGTACCACTACTGCTGCTGCTGCTACTACTACGTTATGCATTCTCTTTGACAAATATTTTATAATTGCATTTAACTCTGACGTATTTAACTTATCTTTAAATGTGTATTTTTTATAACTTCTTAATTTTAGTTCTATTTATATTCAAAGTTATTTTTAATAAATATTTCACAAGTCCAACAATAAGGCAGTCTTTTTGACTTATAACAAAAGTTACTTTGAATTTTAGTTTAAACAGCTTTTTTTTTAAAATTGTTAACTTTATGAAATGATTGTTAATTTAGCATATAGATTTCAAGTTGCTGGATATAGAGATGCTAAGGAGTATCAGCATATCAATAAGGATATTGAGGTAATTTTTTATACTTAGTTTTATTTAATTGTATATAAAAAAGCAACCATAGAAGCTTAATTTTTTAAATCCTTATTTATTTTAAAAAAGTAATTGTTTTTGTTGGTGAAATAAAAAATAATATGTTAGAGTTTATGTGGTCCAACTATTCATTTTCCAACAAGTCCAAAAGTATACATTTTTAAATAGTCTGCACAATGATATGAAAGATACTTCAAAATTTAATTTACAGATAAGTAAGTTGTATAATATAGATGGAAAACTTTATTTGACGCTGGTTTTGCTAATGCACTTATATTGGCGTAAATTTTAGAATTGATAAAAAAAGATAACTTGCTATCTATATGGTTAAAAAACAATTCATTATTTTTCTAGGTTGTCTAAGTGAAACTAAAAAGGAATGAGTAACCAGTACTAGCTTTATGTTCATAAAACACTTAGGTTGAGATGCATTCAGGGCCTTCCCTAGTGATAAGGGGGGGGGGGTATGTGTAGGGGAGTATTTATCTCACAAACAAAAAATTTATTAAATAAATAGTAACAAAATAGTAAAAAAATAAAAATAAAAACTTTATGAGGCAAATTTTTTTTTTTTTTAATTTATTTTAAAAATCTTCACTTCTAATAAGACTGCAAGCAACCACTATTAGAGTTAGAAGTTACTGGAAGAGAAAGATGAAGTTTTAAAAACCAATATAACGATCAACAGACAGCTTAAAAGATTGCATATTATATGAATCAGGAAAACAAGATGAAGGCAGCGAAATCCAATGGACTGAAGTTTGAGGAAAAAAATTAGACGAAAAAGAATTTTGGAGAACTTAAAAACAGTCACCGCGCCCATTATAGTATTTATAGGAAAGAGAAAGAGAAACATTATTACGACGATCATTTATTGAAAGCGCATCATTTGAAAATCCACTTTAGATATGACATCAATATTCCATTCAAAAACGGATTAGAGATTTAAAGAGATAAAAAAAAGAATCCTGAGTAAGAAAGTGGCGAGTACGATAAAGTGATGCAATCTTAGCAGATGCTAACTTTGAAATGGATTTAATATATGGTTTCAAAGAATAATTGGACGTAAGAGTTAATCCTGGAAGATGAAGAGTAGATGACTCATCGATTACATTACCGCCTAAAAGTATAGGAAGATCTTGACTGTTGCAGTAACGATTAAATAAAAAAAAGTGAGTTTTATCTGAGTTAAAGTTCACCAGCCACTAAAAGCTCCATGCTGTAGCAAAAGTGAGATCGTTTTTAGGCACAAATGCTCCCTCCAATTAACCTGAGAGAGTTGGCTTCATATCAAGTAAATAAAAAAAAGTATTGGACCAAAGATAAAACCTGAGGAACCCCTTAAGTTACAGGAAGTGAAAAAGAGTACTGTCCATCGAGGACAACTTTTATACTATAATTGGTAAGGAAGGATTTTATAACCTTAAAGATGTTACCTGGTACACCGTAAAAAAATAGTTCATGGAAAAGACCAGCATGCAAAACTTTATTAAAGGCTTTAGAAATATCAAAAATCTCCACATCTATCTAATGCACGATAAAACCTATTGGTTATTATCGTTAACAAATCAGCAGTAGAACAGGAAGATTGAAATCCATATCGATGTTCAGAAAGTAAGTTATTAGATTCAAGACGAGAGAATAAATGTTTGTTAATTAAATACTTAAAAACCTTGCTTATGATAGTAAGAAGACTAATCGGATGGTAGTAAGACGTCTCGGATCTTTTTTCAGAATTTTTGAAAATAGAGATAACAGATGCCGCATATATAAAATAGTATATTTTATAGTATAAAACAAAGAGAAAGGAGATAGAGTAAAGTGGTATTAAACGGAAACACATAAAAAAATAGTCTGTAAATTCTAATCTAGTTTCTTAACAAATAGGTGAATTTTTACGAATGTAAATGTCCGGGCCAAGCATGTGACTATTAGAGTCTTTTTAAATTAAAGGAAGATAACCCTCAACACTAAAATAACAAGGTGAGAAAGCTGAACTCAAATTAGTCTTACAAAGAGCAAGTAGGTCTGGTGAATTTTGCAAGAGGTTAGACTCAACAGAAGAAAAGTTACTTCGAAGGCCACAAATATTGGTTATGATGATTTTTTATTTTATAGTTTTTGATACTGTAGTCATTTTTTAATTTGGTTAAAGAACTTGACTTAAAGCACAGATAGCACTCAGTACACTATTATACAGTAATTAATATTAGGCAACTGCTTGGACTATTGCTTCGACAATACATACCAAAAGTACAAACAGGGATATTATCCATGCGCAACATCGCACTGCTAGTGCTCTCATATTTTACAGCTGTTAATGGAATAAGCCTCTCTTAGAGCTATCACAGATTTTAATAAACCTGACTACTAACCGGCCTCAGAACCATAAAAATAAATTTTAAAGCTGTATTCTCATTAGGAGATAATAGAATGATTTGTCTAGACATAAAAACAGAGACACAAGTAATTAAGTCAAGAAGAACCAGCATTCAACATTCTGAGCTGGAAAAAGTAAATCATAAATACATCTACGCCAGCCTAATTGATAAAGAAGGAGTGTGAAGCTTGTTAACAGATAGAATTTGATTACCCGTTAAGTCTTTGCATAGGAAGTTTTCTACAAAACAGTAGCCTGATGCATTTAAGATGGCACACAACTGAAAATAAGTAAGTTTTTTGAAAAAAATCAATTTTCTGATTTTTTGGTATTTTGATTCTATAATCATTCCTTCAACATATACAAAAACAACTAATCTTAAAAATGATGTAAAAGTTGATTTAATAGCATTTTAGTAGATGACATATAAAAATAAATTCCCTAACAACGCCTTAGCAACCATCCAACATTTGACTTTTTATGAATTCAAAACAGTAAAATACAATCACAAACCATGGTTTAATAAAATAAAAGAAACAAGTGATAGTTACAGGTGGATTTTGATAACTATTATGTTCTTATTATATATATTTTTCTTATTTTTGCTTTTTTGGCAATATGTATTTTTTTAAACTTTGAAACACATTTTCTCATTAACGAAACTTTATTACATAATAAAATTTTCAGAATTTGTTTATTATAATTTAATACTTAGTTTAACTCTCAGAATTTTAATTAAAATCTATAAAAAGTGAAATATTAACGTTTAAAGTGCTGGATTTATTGATGTTTCAAATATATATTAGATGATTTTGTTAAAAATGCAATATTTTGTAAAATAATTTTAATCACAAAAAATACCACGGTCAAGGGTGAAATATGGCTAGGAAACTATGTTCAAAATTTTAGTTCAAGTTGTTGAGGAAAAATCAAGTTATTAGGTTTTGAAGATTTGCTAAAAACACGTGTTTTACAACACGTTTTTGGCCATTGTGGATTGTAGAATTAAAAAAAAATTATTTTTTTATTTTATTTTAATATAAATATATTCTCATCAAAAAAAAAAATTACAATTTTGATTATTTAAAAAAAACTTATTTTCAGTTATGTGCCACCTTAACGTCTTTTCAAGATAAGTATTTTCGAGTTTAAAAAATGCTTTATCCTGCTATCATAGACATCCACATTAAGAATCGTGAGGGTAACGAATGATTTCATATTTTTATTTATAATTTGAATTTCACTACGCAGAAAAAACTTAAAAGATGTTACTTTATTACTTGTACTATTCAGTTAAACTTTTAAAATAACTAAAAATCTGTTTTTCATTACCAATAGGGCTAATTCACTCAACCAATATGCTTTATTCAGATCAAAGTGTAAATTATTTAGCTTTGCACTTTACAATTCTATTCACTCTCATGTAGATAAATAATAACTTCGTTTCATTCTTTTTGTTTTGGAAATCTTCATAATCTCTATTTTACTCTCTCTATTTAAAATTTTACTTTTCTTTGAGTTTACGCTTTCATTTATTCATTTTCGAAGTTTATTGACATTTTATTTTAATGACATTTTATAATATTATTATTTTTTTTTTCCTAGATCGACCGCTGGCCGCAAAGTGGTTATGTGAAAAAATTGGAGAGACGGGACGGAACATTTTATTACTATAATAAGAACCGTGAATGCACTGAAAAAGATGTCAACAGAACAAAATTGTATGCGTACTAAACACTTTTCAACATTTTTATAATTTGATGTTGATCATTATGTTTGTTTGTGTTTATTGTAATAATTTAAATCTTCAGGTTTTGTCAAATATTACTATTGAATTTATTGTTTGAAAATATTGCTATAGGCTCTATTTCTAGAAAAAAAATACAAATTTCTTTCTAAACGCTTTTAAACTTACAATAAATATCACTAAGTACGGTAACACTATACCTAAAAAATACTGTAATGAATACCCCAAAAATCAAAAGCACGATACTAAATATGCAACTTTTTCCGTACTTCATTAAAACCCTTTTTTTTTTAATTGTACTGTTAGAATAATTTATGGTCTCTTGCTTTGTCACTGGTTATCAGCTTTTATAATATATATTTTTTCCATATCTGCATTGTAATACCTTTCCCAAATCATTTCTCTATTATATTCATCATTATCTCTATGATATTTACAGTGGCGCAGTAGTTGTAGTGCTAGACTAAATTCAATCTCTAATCTCACTTTTATCATAAATATGTCTTTGCTAAAATTGAAAACGTAAAACTATCTTATTTATTGCTATTTCCATGACAATCCTCTATGAACTTACAAATCTTTTTAAGTTTCGTTTTTTGTAGAAAAAAAAGTTTTAAACACTGCAATTAATTTAAAAAAACTTTCTAATGCAGTTATAAAACTGATGTAAGCGCTAGATAAAGCTGCAACTATAATCATAAAGTTTTGTTTTATAATCATAAAATTTTTTCAACAAATGATGCTTAAGTATACTTATTTATCTTATATCTTTTATAAAAAAGATTTTAAAAAATTCACCTAAAGGACTCGTTTTACCTCATTTCACAACTTATACAATAAATGAATAACCTTGACATTTACACGATTTATACGTGCTTATTTTAACTTTCCTTAAAAATGGGTATTTTCCCAAATTACAGACATTAGTGGAAACGTCTAGATAAGCCCGTGTCATCTTTTTCATTTTTTTAATGAAGGTTAATTACAAATCGTGATCAAATAATGCATGTACCATAAAATAAAAATTCGCGGATGGCGAGCCAGAACTGAATTGATCCATAGTTGTGTTGTTAATGAATAATCGGAGCAGGTTTTTATATAGCTACTGAGATGTTCAAGTAATCCAATTATGTTTTAGTCAGCTTGCCACCTTTAGATCTAAGCTAAACTAGAGCTTGTTTACAACTGTCAAGTTATACTAGTTCAATTATGTTCAATTAGTACAGTTTGTTTTAACAGTATGCCGTTACCAGTAATTATGTTATTACCAGTAATTGCATTATTTTAATTTTAAACCGCAAGAAATTTATAAAACAAATTATTAGATATAGTAATACAAATTGCGGTAACGACTACTGTCATAAAGTTGAAAATTTATACTTTGACAGAAATTGAAAAATGTTTACTAGTCTAGCTTGGAAATAATTAAATGTTTTTGCGGATGGAACCTTGGTAATTTATTTTAAACAGGTAATACTAGCAAAAAGGTTGTCCCTTAGAGTTGTTTTTGTAAATTTCTATTCAAGTTTTAACGAATGGTCTCTTATACATTGTGAAGAAGCTTTATGAAGCTCTTTACAACATAGTATCATAATGATATTTTTTTAAACTCAATAAGTTTATCTCTTACTTTCTTCTAGTGTTGTGAAAACTAACATTGTTAACATTTCAGCATAATTTAAATGTTTTAGTTAAGTTTGTTTCCTGTCTTGGAATAAGTTTCTGAATTGTTTCTTTTTCAGATAATTGATTTTTTTATTAGTTAGACTCCATTCTGGAACAGCAAGTTCTAGGTGTGGTCTAACCAGTGATTCTAGGTGTAGTCTAACCTGTGATTCTAGATTCTGCTCTAACCAGTGATTCTAGGTATGGTCTAATCTTTTTCTTGTGATGAATAAAATTCTTTGCGCTTTACACGCATTTACTTGAATCTGATAATTTTAAATTTAACAGCACTATTACACCTGTCAAGTTCAAATTTTTTTTTTTTTTTAAAGAAATTTTGATTGTTATATTTTATTTATTCATTTATTTATTTATTTATTTTGTCAATCAAATTACTGGTAAAAAGTGTATAAAACTAATAGTTTATTCAATCAGTCTGAAGTTTAATTTAGATATTTTTTGGAATATCTTCTTCCATCAAGTTTTTAAATATGATTCTTGGTTCTTTGATTTTTTTTTTTTTTGTTTTTTTTTTTTTTGTAGTATTTTGTTAACATTCGATGTAATATATATAAATTACATTTTTACAAATACAAATGCTTCTAAAAGAAAATCAAAAAAAAAAAAAGATTTTATTGTTAGAAAAGAGAGTAAGTAAAATAACATAAAAACGCTTTTTTTACAAAAAAAATTATTTAAAAATAACACACAAAAAATTGAATAAATGAATATAAATTGTACTCAAGTATAAAATAAAAATTGAACATACATGATTTAAACAACAAAACATCATTTCATCACATGATAATTTAAAAGTATTTTTAATAGAGAGAATGAACCTTTTTTTTTTTTTAAACATCTTTGATTATGAAGTGAGATTTAATTTCTTTTTAAAAACAGGATAAGTTAGGGTAAGTCGAAGTTAGGCAAAATAATTATTTGATATTCCAGAATTCAAAGGACTGGTTTAGAATTGCCGCTGTTTTAACTTTTACGTCAGGACGTTTGGCAATGATTTTTTTGCCTTCTATCAAACACTGGACGAAGTTTAGCTTTATTCGGTTGCAAATTAGCATTACTTAGTTAATAAAGTGTAGCATTAGTAGTTGATAAAGTGGTTATCCGTATTAATCTTTAATAGTTGTGTTAAAATCAGGGCAAAACAAGTCAGATAGCTCAGTAGCCTGGTAAACAGATTTAGTTTGTTTTGAATGAGGACCGTAGATATGTCATCAATTTTAAAGAAGAAATGTAGATTATTTTTGCTGTACTTTGATATGCTGAGAGGAGTTTTTATTAAAAAATGCATGATAAAAAATGGTAGATACTTTTTTCCAGCGAGCAAATCCAGAATTCACGTTTTTTTTTTAATCAAGACCCGAATTATTAAAATTTATTTAAATCGGTCATACTCATTTTATTATAATAGTTTGCGATAGGTACATAATTTAATAGGTTTATTATATTAAATAATCATTTTTAATATATTATAGCAAAATTTGTTATAACTTATACACTATTAAAAACGAATTCAATATTCAAGCACTTAAAAATTTCGGGTCAGGATTTTATAAAAAACGCGAAACCTGGATTTTCTCACTGGAAAAAAGTTTCAACCTTGTTATAACGGTATAATGATTGTAGTGCGCGATCTTTATACCATAAAGCCTTATTTGCATCTAAACTACAGAAATATATTGATTAGTTTTTAAAAACAATATAAATAAATACAATACAAGAGCAACAGGCAACTTTAAGATACCTTTTGAAACAACAAGACTCTCAAAATTCTCAGTTACATATCGTGGTCCCTATTTATTTAACAAATTAGTTTCCAGAAACGAACCACTATTAAACTTAAACAACGAACACTCTCTGAAAAAAAAGCTAAAATCTACAATAATTAAATTAAACAACTGTAAGGAATTTTTTTAAATTTGAATAAATAAATAAATGTAACTTAACTTTTAATAAAAATCAATTATAAAAATAATATTAATAACAAGGTATATATGTAACACGTACATATATACCACGTATGCAACTGATTTTTTATGTGTATGACAAGACTGACTTAAGTCTTCTGCGAGCTTCCTATGACTACAAATAAGTATTTCTTCTTATCAATCTTACACAAATTTTGTTTTTATCATATTTATACACTAACATTATCTTGAAATGTGGTAAATTAACTTATAGTGAAACATCTAAACTCTCCTCCAAAAAATCAGCAGATTATTTTTATTTATTGTATTTTTTATTTTAATTGGAGTAATATAGAGATATATTTCTCGGATTATTTTTACTTACACGTTATTATCTTGTTGTAATTGGTATTTATTTTATTCATGTCTCGGAGTTGTAAGCAACTATATTTTTATTTACCTCGTATATTTTGAACTTTATATTTATGATTTAAATTTGTATATCTTTACTGCCAATCAGTGATTGGTAACTTGTAATTACTTTGTAGTTGTAAAATAAAACATGTATAAAAAAAAAAAAAAAAAAAAAAGTTATTATTATTGTAGTGTTTCATTGTTTCACTCACAAGGAATTTTGAACGAAGTGTTGAACTATTTTTCTTGAAACCAAATTTATGAGAGTGGCTATCTGATATTTCCAGATATATTTGCTTAATAATATTTACGAAGAGTTTTGTCAAAATGGGTATAATATTATTTCCGCGATAGTTACCTGGACTATCATGAGATTTTTTTACAAGATTTTACCAATGGAACAATAATGGAAGTTGATAAGTACTCTGGGACAGCTCCATTGTTATAGATATTATTATAAAAATTCAAAAGCTATATTAGGAGGTTTTTCCTAAGATTTTGTTGTAAGATGCTCTGCAGTAATTCCACAGGAATCGTGCAACTTTCTATACCTAGCTTAAGAATTCTTTTATGTCAAATGTTGAAAAGAGTATTTCATTAGACTCATTTATGAGTTGTGGAATATGAGGGTATTCATAATTGTTGTAAGTAATTATTGGAGTGTTGCGAGACGTATTAAAGTTTTGTAAAAATTCTTATAAAATTTCCTTTCAATCTTGTTTTTTATTTATAGTAAGAATTCAAGTGCTTAAAGATAATTTGATTATTTTGATATTATTCCAAAATTTTTGAGGATTAGTTTTCCAAAGGTATTCAATATTTTTGGTATTTTTATTGATTTTTAAGTTATGTGCTGCTTTTACAGTTTACGCTAAAGTGTGATTGTAAGTTATAGAACTGTAGATTAACTAAAAAAAAACATTTTCTTCTAATGCACATGATAATGCGTTTACTTATGTTAAAATCCATTAACAATATGTTTAACCATTCCATTAATTAAACTAATGTCTTTTTGCAAACTTTTTTTTTAATTTTTTAAACGCTTTTACGTGCCCCAAAAAGACCTAACGGTCTTGTCAGAGAGCACTGTGAAAGGGTACTTGGCACAGTGTTATAAAATGGGTTCTAACCTTGACTTTCTGACCCGAGAAAACCCTTTTGTGGAATGATAGCCCACACTATGGGGATCACTTGGATATAAGTATTAAAATCAGATTACAACGTCCTGGCAAGTTATTGATGTTTAAATTTTCTGAATTTATTGATTACACACACATTCGAAATGACAGCTTGTTTTGCATTTTTACAGTAAGATATAATTTTAAATTCAAGTAAACAAACATACTGTAGCATAAAGAGCATTATGTTTTATGAAAACATAAAAAAAAGTTGAAAAATTAAAAGATATCAAGAAGATAAGCTTCCTTTATTACCAAACAAATATAATATTTTTTTATTCTTCTGTTTTTCTGTTTAACTTTTCATAAAAATTATTTTTAACTGTGAAAATAAGACAGTTTTTGAATTTCGGGAAAATTTCGAGAAAATAAAAATTTCGGGAAAAGGCATGATTTATTTACTTTATTCACGAGAGCAAAACTGCGCACATCTAATTTTACAAAAAAATGCCGAATACAGCAAAAAACCACCAAGACTGCAGGAAAACTGTCTGTTTTCCTTGCTTCAGTAAATGTCAGAGGGAACTGACACCTTTCCTAAAAGAAAAATGCCAAACAATACTCAATGAGAGGATCGATTTTAGTAATGAGTTTAGGAATTTGTGAAAAGTGTCGTTCTTGTTTAAGAAGAAAGGATTCTGGAGAACACATCAATCTCCCATCACTTTACAATTTTGAGACTATAAAAAGTTCATTGATTAAAGATCATGCTGGATGTGGAAGGACTGTCATTCATTGCAAGGACTTCAAAGAGCTTAAAAATGAACTCATTTCTATGAGAAGCACATCAAACAATCATATTGTGAAAGTTGGAATTGACGGTGGGGGAGAATTCCTGAAAGTAAGCCTTGGAATTATTGAATTAAATCGTGAACCTAACACTCCCCCAGCAAAACTCAATTGCACAAACAAGTTTTTCAAGGACACTGGAGTTAAGCGGCAACTTATTATTGCTGTCTCTGAGGACCTGCAAGAAAACTACTCAAATGTGTCTCAAATTTTTGAATTGATCAATATGAGAGACCAAGATTTTGTTTTGTCCTGTGACCTAAAACTGGCAAATATAATTTGTGGTCTCCAAGCACACTCAAGTGCACACCCCTGCACCTGGTGTGAGTCAAGTGCAAAGGACCTTTTAAATCAAGGAAAATTAAGAACTTTCCAATCTCTTGATCAGAAAGTCTCACTTTTCAATGCAGCAGGATCAAACATCAAAAGAGCTCGTGATTACATGAATGTTGTTCATTCTCCTGTATTTGATCTTGCTGGTAGCACATTAGTTTTGGACTTCATACCGCCAATGGAGTTGCATCTCCTTATTGGTGTTTTCAATCATCTCTTTGCTGCCCTACTAAAAGTTTTCCCTCAAGGAACTCTTTGGACTGATTCACTGCACATTAAACAACAGCCTTATCATGGAGGGCATTTTGCAGGAAATGAGTGCAGGAAGCTGCTAAAAAATATTGATCTTCTTCGATCTATTGTCTAGAAACACTCATGCTATGCTGCAATACCATTAGTTGATGTATTTTGAAAATTCAATGCAGTAGTGTCTGCCTGTTTTGGATGCGTTCTTGATCCAAGTTATGTACAAAAAATTGAAGCTTTCAGAGTGGCTTATGTGGCACTGAAAAATGTTTCTGTGACACCCAAGGTTCATGCTGTATTTTTTCATGTGAAAGATTTCATTGACAAACACGGCCAAGCTCTCGGACTTTACTCAGAACAAGCAACAGAGGCAATGCATCACAACTTTCAAGTGCATTGGCAAAGGTACAAACGGCCTAACCATCATCCTGAATACAGTAAAAAGTTGCAATGCTGCCTTGTGGACTTTAATAGTAAACATTGCTTGTGAAAAGAGCCATTTTAGAACGATTTTTTCTTGTATTAGAATATTTATTTTAAAGCATAATTTTCATTTTAGATACACGATAAACTCTCAGAATATGTCTTTTTGTTTCCCTAGTTCATATTTATTGGAATAACCTTTATTTTGTACTATATTCTGTCGGTTTTTGACGGAAAACTCGAAAATTATGGTTTATGTCGGTTAAAACTGAAATTTGGCTTCTAAAAAAAAAAAAAAAAAAGAAAAAAAATCTTGTCGGTAAAATTTGTTTTTTTCATTTTCATCCCCCCCCCCCACGTCTTTGTCGTTCGGTACGGCCCTGTCAATAACTTGCCAGGACGTTGTAATCTGATTTTAATACTTATATCCAAGTGATCCCCATAGTGTGGGCTATCATTCCACAAAAGGGTTTTCTCGGGTCAGAAAGTCAAGGTTAGAACCCATTTTATAACACTGTGTTGGCCACAAAACTTACGCTTCCTTCTTTACCGATTGCGCGAAATATGCCCAAAGCTCGCTTCAAATCCTGGATAACTTGTTTCTAAAGCAAGCGCTCTAACCACTGCGCCACGGCCTCTTAAATTAATTAGATTATTATCTTCTTTTAAAACAGATATGATTTTACTTTTATTTAAATAGAATTTCATGATTGAGGTACTTTGGGAAAATTATTGGTATATGACAGAAAAAGAAGAAGACTTCATACCTTACGGTGCGCTACCATAAATCTAACAATAATTTGATAGAACTATACCCATTACTACTTTTTGTTTACTGTTTTTAAAAGACTCAATTTATTTTAAAACATTTCCTCTGACCTCTGTTGACGGCATCCCTCATGGGTCTATTTTGTTAACAACTTATCTTTATATAATTACTAGTTACAATTCTAATGAAAAAATGTTATATAAAAACGCCAATAGCTGCCCGGTTTCAGCAATTCGTAAATCTTTGGGTTTTTTTATGTCGATAGTAATATTTTAAAATGTATGAAAAACATACAGTGTAGCATTTATAATTTAATAAATCATTCTTATAATTTTATAATTCTTGGAAGAATGGTTTTAAACAAATGTTAATTACAGCCGTTCAAATTACTTAACCGTTAAATTTAACAATAGAATCTTACAAAACACATAAAATCAAATTACTGATAAAATAAGGGGACATCCGTAAAGTATGACTCAGTAAAACCACTGATTTTAACGCCGCCTTTCTATTTGTACGTACCTGTATGTTTCCAACAACTCCCTTTGTGTATGTACATATTATTTATTGCAAAACCAACCTACCCTCCTTCCTCAACGCTTAAATTTTTCAAAATAATAAAATTTTCAGTCAATACGGCAAACATTTCTTACATAGCATATTATATTACATATAATATGTTATGTATATTATACATATACATAATATTGTCCAACTATACAAAATGAATTTATACAAAGTTTGGAGCATAATTTACTAAAAGAATCATAAGATTAACATAAGATTAACTCAGAACCATTTTATTCTCTCATGTCAGACACTACGATATTTCCAAAATATATCAATTAAGTGTTGTGCTGTGAAAGGTCCACGTCGTTCTTGATGATAATTAAAAACCAATTAATTTTGAAACAATTGAAACATTTTTGGACTTATTGAACTGAGGGGTTAGTCTGTTGAAAAAATGAAAGGATAAGTGTTAAAAATGATTAAATAAATAAATACTCTTATAGAAAAATGTTATGGTGCCATTAAAGTGAGGCTTGTTAATATTTCAAAAGCTTTGAATGTGGTATGTTTCAAATCAAGTAAAAAAGAAGAAAGGATAGAAGCTGAACAAAATAAACCTAATATGATCAAATATGAATTTGTATTTGTTTGCATCTTTCTGCATAAGATGAAGTTTCAAACTGTTTGTTAATGTATGTTTCCAAAACATTGCAAATAAGCATATTCATTTAAATGATGCTACCACAGAATTATAAAGCGTCTCGGAACACTTGAAAGAGTTTAAAAATTCTTACAATAAAATATAAAATTGGATGCATATGACCTTGGGGAATAAATACCGTTTTTGAATCAAAACACATTCAAACATTTTCACGTCATTTCGAAAAATTAGTTTGATTTTATCGATTTTATCGATTTTATAATAGAGAACTAGTTTGAAAATTACGTCTTTTATTACGTTTGGATAATATTAACTTAATACGTTTTAATAATATTAAATGTTTTGCGTTTGCTGACCAAAAGTTGGTCAGCAAACGCAAAACATTATCCTAACAGAACTTACAAAAAAATTTTTAACTATTTGCCGGTGGCAGTGCACATAGTGAACGGCAATTTTAGAATGTATAAAATTTCTAATTATAACTATTACTTATTTTTTGTTTACACTTATAAAGTTTTATCCAATTCATAGCATATTAGCATTATTTTACCTCTTTCCGGTGCTCTGTAATAAGTCCGTAAGAAACTCTGGAAGCACCTTAAAAACTACATAAAAAAAGAAAAACAGTTATACCTAACTAAACAATCGGTTATATATTTCATTAATATTTTTCTTTTTTTTTACTCGATGCTTTTGATTTTCATAAATACTTTCATACAGGGCCACTTCAAGCTGGCTCGGGGCTTTGGGGCAAAATTAAGTTATGAAGCTCCAAAATCAAAATGTTTTTTATATAATTACATTGTAAATATGATTGTAAAGACTTATAGTAAGTATTAATATACAGCAAGTATGATATATAGAAAGTATTTAATGCAGTCCCTAAATTATTGGGGTCTGGAAATAAATCGTCCAGTTGGAGTGGCCGCATAAAATATTTAAATGATATTATGTTAAAAATTAGAAGGCCAAAATAAATTACTTTATTATTTTTATGACAATTTATTTCAAAAAAATAAATTATTCCCATATTTGGACTAAATCAAATTTTAGTCGACTTAGTCGATATTTAAAATCTATTAGTCGATTTTAGTCAACTTGAAGAAATATATTAGTCGATTTAGTCGACAGTCGAATTATTAATAGCCGTAACAACACTAATGATGGTACTATGAACTACAATTAATTTTCGACCAAGGGAAGATGTTCAACTTAACGAATGTTCGTTTTAACTAAATCTCGCTAAGTCGAAATTTGACTGAAATAAGATATTTATTCGATTTAAGTATGGCTGACGCCGTGCAGCCAAAGTTTGATGAAAAAAAAATTTGAGAAATCAAAAAAAATGGTTCGACTTAACAAAGTTCGAGTTGTCTGAGATTTGACTTAAACGGAGAATTATTATAGTAATCAATTAGAGGATTTCAAGGGACCGAATGAAACAGTTTGAGACAAAAGTTCAAGTTAATCGGTGTTCAACTTACTGAGAATTAACTGTAGTTCAATTAAATAAAAATATTCCACAAGCCAATAGTATGCTGTGTTTAATACGGCATTATGTTCGCCAGCATACTCTGATATCAACTGACTATTCCTTGTTCTACTTCTGTCTTAGCTACTGTTACATTGTTTGGGGCTAAAAAGGAGGTTTGAAAATAAAATTGCATGAACAGCCGACGATATTACTCTATTGGTAAAACAATTTTTTCCTTTGTACAATTTTTTTTTAAATTATTACAACTATTTTATTAATATTATTATTGTTGTTGTTGTTATTATTATAAGTAATAGATCTGTATTTTATTTGTTTTGTTTAAAAGTTAACATGTTAGATAAATTTTTCAGTGACGGATCCAGTATTTTTTGATACATGAGAAAGCTAACTTCCAGACATGAAGCAAAATCCAAACATTTGTATGTTTATACTTATGTCAAATAATGAGGTTTTGCAAAAAAATGTGATGATTGGAGGTTGGGAATGAAAAAGCCCTTTGACTTCGTCCCCACTCCTCCCACCCCTAACGTAAGAGACAAGTTGATAAAAAAATTTTTTTACTATTTCCAACTAGACTTATATTCATCGATAAGTTTTAAGTTTCATAGTATTATCTCTCAGCGTTCAAAAATTATGACTAGATAAAGTTTGTAACTCCCTCAAATTGAGGTTTACTTTATATGGTCAAAGTTTTTAAATGCTGAGAGATAACACTATTAAACTTAAAATATATCAATTAATATAAGTCTAGTTGAGAGTAGTGCAAAAAAAATTTATCAGCTTGTTGCCCCTCACTCTCGATGCTTTATTTAATATTTTGTTTTTTTAGTTGTGACTCCATTGTCTAGCAACAAAATATAAGAACCTGGGTGCGTTATTAGGGACACAAGGGGTAGAAATTTATTAAAGCGTAACCATATATTAAATATATATTTTATGTGTTTTTTTTTTTCTAGTGTCACTCTATACTAATGAATCTTATTGCCATGCGGCAACAAAATGTAAGAATGAACCTTTCAAAGCTTGTTATGTTCCGTAAAATTTTTACATGATGTTTTATTGTAATTTTGAAATCCTTAAAATAATATCTTCGTATTTCAATAAAGTTATAACAACGGTTTTTATATTGATGGATTTTTATATTTAATTAGAGTTTAATTTATGTAGAAAGCTGTGACTGTTTTTCAGTTTTAGAAAATATATTCAGTTAATTATAACTTTTTTTTACTTCTATTTATTCTATAATTAACTATAACACAACAATAATACTATAATACAATAATACTATAATACAACTTTTTGATAGATAAGTTATTTATCTTTTTACAATTTTAATTGTGACAAAATAAAAATAAAAGTTGTCATATCACAACAAAATTTTATTTGTATATGGAAACATCTTTATTTGTATATGGAAACATCTCTTTACAGTGTTAAAACGTTTTTTGATAACATTTTTTATAAATTGTATACAATTTTAAAGTTACATTTTAAAAAGTATATTATTATTTACGTGTACATTTTGAAAGTACATTTTAATGAGTCTTTATTTATTGCTTGATTATATTGATTATTTACTTTGAAAACAAAATGTTTAAAACTATACTGCTGCAAAAACATATGACTTAAACTTGCCATCAGACTCATAACTATTATATCTATCAGGATATTGATTTTAGTATTATACAAATTTCAAAAATAAATAGTGCAGAACAAACAATGACATTTGCAATGAACTTGTTTTCTTAACCATTAATTGATTATAGGGTTTGCTAGACCCCTATTTAGTTTATCAATCTTTTTTAGGATGATGGTATTACTAAAATTAGAGCTGTCAATTATGATAAAAGAAGTAACAATGAAAAACTTCCGCAGTTCCCTACAAAGGAAAATGCAGTTTACAACTATAAATCTATTGTGGACTGAACAGGTATCTATGAATAATCAAGCAAAATTTATACACCACAGCTTTGTCAAAAAAGATTTATTCATAAAGTATTCGGAAAGTTGCATGTATATAAATAAGGTAGAAGAGTAGTAAGGGATAATGTGTCAAATAACTTGACAAACGCTAAAAAGAAAAATATAATTGATTTTCTCCTTACTTGTAAGTGAAAATTACTGGAGCATAACAGTAAGTTTAATTCTATGAACTTATTTTTAAATCGATGCCTTCTCCGCTGGAATAGTGGAATCAAAGACGGACGGAAGAAATTGAGTAATCGAATCAAAGCACATCATAACATCCCCGTTGCCAAAGTTTTATATCACCTGGAAGACTTTGTTGACAACTCTTACTGATGATATTGATATTGATTCGGCAATCAAACGAACTTTAGAGTCTGAGGTAGCAAGGTGGCGTGAAATATTGTGGTGTTTTCTAGATGTAACATTGATTCTCAAATCATGGAACATGGCGTTTAGGTGTTTACTATATTTTTCATTTGATAATTGTTTTTTTATTGTATCAACAATGTATTTTTGACCGTTTTCTTATATTATTTTTGCAACTGGTCAAACTTCTACTCTTTGAGAGCAAGCGAACGGCAGTTTTCACGGAACTATGTTTTGAGCTCTTGAAATGATTTCAAATCATTTCAAGAGCTAAAAACATTAAAAAAAGTCATCTAGAATATAACAAAACGAGTATAGTAAACGTAGCTTGTTATTTTTTTTCTGCGTGCTGCAAGCACACTGAAAAAAAATCACTTTTATTCTTACCTTTGTGGACTTTAACTAAAAGAGCTAAGTGGTAAAAGAACGCCTTCTTTCTGTTGAAGATACGGAGGGAAAAAAAGGAGTGGATATTGCCAATCTGATTTGTGATGTATATAAAAATTTTTTTTTTTTTCGAAATTACTTTGGCGAAGGTTACAACAACGGCTCAAATTTTGCTGGAATTTATTTGGGGACTGAAGCTCTAATTTAATAGAAGAATCCATTAGCCCTATATAATTCTTGTGGCGTCCATTATCTTAGTTTAGCTGGAGTACGTACAGTTGAATCTAGCGCTGAAATCAAAACTTTTTTTGGAATCACTTATTTACGGGAATCACTCAGCGCAAGCTTTCAGATACCTAGCGATCAGCTTGGATTGCTACTTTTAAACCAATTGCAAAACTACTGACTTGCTAATTCAAGCTGAGTCCTTGATAAAGTTTTAAAATTGTTTGAAACTATCATACTTCTATCTTTTCGGAACAAAACTCTTCAAGTTTTTGACGAAGTAAGTCGTTTGTTTCAGTCATCTTTGTTAATTATCAATGACGAAGTTATCCTCATTCAAAAGCTAATTAGTAATCTTGGTCGCATCCTCTTATCATGGATCAAAATTTAGGATGAAGCAAAAGCTTTTGCTGGTCTTCTTGGATTTGAAACTGCTTTTTTGACAAAACTAAAGAAGAAAGCAAAAAGATTTCACAATGAACCTGCAAATGCAGCATTCTGTAATAAGAACCCCGAACAACAATATGCGGTAAATATCTTCAACGTTGTCTTTATTCATTTTATTTCAGAAATTCAATCAAGATTTGACATTGCAAAGGCTGCTTTTTTAAGATTCTCATTCATCTAGTTGAAATATTAGGACTTAGATTTATTACGCTAATGGTGTAATAAAAGACAACCTGATAAAAAAATTATGCACCTTAATCGTTTGAAGGAGTCTTTGCTTTTTACTCCTGGAAACTCTTTGAACCTTCTCAACCATATGCATTCAAAAAGTCGACTGCATATTTTTCAATCTGCATCATTAAAAAGTAAATCAAATTAAAAGCGTATGCAATTATACATATGCATGATTGCATTTGGTTTTAATACAAATTCTTTTTAAAATTATGCATGCCTAAAGGGACGTCTAATAGATTCTTTGCCCCGGGCGTCATGAAAGCTCTCGGAGGCCCTGCGAGTGACACCTAACCTTTTTTATATAAGGTTATAGTTTATTATTGTAAATTTCAATATTTTAAGGAAATTTATAATAAATTATAACTCATAATAGTTACA